>NC_041385.1:231136419-231167488 GCF_002162155.2 Triticum dicoccoides | reverse complement strand
AGAGACCTAAATACAACATTTGCATGTATGTAGTACTAGACTTAATATTCATGTTTCAGTTTCCTGTTCATTTTAAATATTGAATTGAGGACCATGCATGGCTCACATTTTACTCCCTTCGTTCCTAAATATTTGTCTTTTTGGAGATTTCAAATGGAATGCCACATACGGATGTATATGGACATATTTTAGAGTGTAGGTTCACTCATTTCGCTCCGTATGTAGTCACTTGTGGAAATCTCTAAAAGACAAATATTTAGGAACAGAGGGAGTATTTTTGAATTCGTGTCATACATGTATGGTTTGGAAAAATAGATGCACTGTACTTACTGGATTGTTGTTTTACCCGTGTGTGTGTGTAGTCATATGCTTGATACATACAAAGTTTTCTCACCACCATACCGTTCATCTTTTAAATTTGAATTTGCAATGAAAAACTTACTGGGGATACCATGAAATTTGAAATCCACGTTGAGACCACTATATCACAAAGTCACTCTAACTCAAGAACTTGTCATAAATCAATTACCGTGCCTTTTGGAATGACCAGTAATTTGCAAGGAAAATACGGCCATTGTAATACATATAGATTCGTTCGGCAATTTAAAAGATTCCTTTCGTATTCTCGAATGGTAGCACCCAACGGCGTACCAGCCAGACCTGGGCTCGTGTTGATCCTCAAAAAAAACCGGGCTCGTGTCCTTCTGGTGGCGTCCGTGGTACGCACATTAGCCAACCCCACTGCTCGAGCCTCTACGTTTTGAGTCGAAATATCTGGAGGGCAGATTTCCAGCCCTAGGAAATCCCCCTCCATCCCCGGTCCATAATGACTACCGATAAACAATGGATGGATGCTTTAGTAACTAGACAACGTTACCTACCATGCTGAGCACGGTTCAACTCCCTCGGTCACCACTACCCAAGGTCACCCGTCAACTCCAATGCCTAGTACAAATATGAGTACTACACAAGGAAGAGCATTGAATTGAGCCCCATTTGTTCGTGCCTAGCACTTGAGTTAATATATCCAGCAATGCACTCGTACGGACGGATTATCCTTTTACTCTGCATATATAACTTGTGTGAAGTCTAACTAAGCAAAATGCTTGACCAAATCCTTTCTTAAGAAATATTAACATCTACAACAGTAAAAATGTATCGTTTGAAAATTTATTGCATGATGCAGGTTATGATATTGTTTCGAATCTTGCATTTTAATTTCCAAAAAATCCAAAAGTGACCTGAAATTCATGAAACTGAGCATGGTCTCGTGATATGGCACAAATATGTTGTCGTAATTTTTTTTGTTCAATTTGAGACAAACTGCTTATGAGAAGTTGCACAAATGAAGAGCCAAGGTACTTTGGAACAAAGACCTGTCACGTTAACATGAACGCTTTCACTATTCAAACCGTGGGCTTTTACGTGTCGCCACGAGTCCCGCTTCTCATTGCTAGGTGCCGTCCGAGCAAACGTGTGAGTCGATGACAGGCGTGCGAGCAGACCGCTGTGCTGGCTGGCCGGGAGGCGTGCGAGCAGGCCGCTGCGCAGGCTCACTAGGAGGCGAGCCCTTTGACTAGGCTCCGCCCCCCACCTTCGTCCCAACTGCCCCCACTTTTATTGGTGCCGGCGCCGTAGTTTAAAATCACCCCCGCACTACCTGGTATCGCAACAATCTTTTCTCTTCCTCTCTGATTCTCCTGTCATCAACCTCCAACCAACCTGACCTAACCGTAATCCATGCCACATCACAATGCTCTGCCCTTAGTCTTCCACTTTCCCGAGGAAGACACCCAGCCGGAGTCTCGAGAACATAAGGCACTTCGGGACGAGCTTGAATTGGCCTTGCGGGAAGACGTCGCGCCTGTCCCTGCTCCCGTTTTGGCTCCCGTCGCCCCAGCTACACCAGCACCCATCCCCGTGGTATTGATGGGCTGGGAGCCGCACATTGTCGCCGAGCTTGATGCCATAGGGTTCCGTGAGGTCCCTGCCGACTTTCACGCACCCGTGCACCTGCCAGCGCATGTGCCTACACATGCACTGACGCGCACGCCCGTGCCAGTGCCCACGCACAGGAATGTCTCCACCGCGCCATTGCCAGCGCTTGTCCCCGTGCGAGTGCTAGTGCCCGCCTCAGCGGCATGGATCGCCGCCGTCGACCGCTTCCTTGCACCAATGCCAGTCGCCTCCTCCTGCTAGTTGACTAGCTCCTGGTGACCGAAGTCTAGAACATTTTGGCCTTCCTTAAAGCTAGGGCCAACGTCCAGGAGTATGCCAACAACGGCGCAAGACGCCGCCGTCGCCTTCTGTCAGTGGCCCGATGACACATAGAGCACGACAAAGGAGCCACTTCCCACCGCAAGACGCCCCCACCGCGTAATCTAAATTTTCCATGAAAAACATTCGGATTG
Organism: Triticum dicoccoides; assembly: GCF_002162155.2. Classification (NCBI taxonomy): domain Eukaryota; kingdom Viridiplantae; phylum Streptophyta; class Magnoliopsida; order Poales; family Poaceae; genus Triticum; species Triticum dicoccoides. The sequence goes on along the minus strand of NC_041385.1, from coordinate 231,165,077 downwards.
CCATGCTTAAAATCCAAACATTTGGGATTTATCATTTTTGTTTATTTTACTTTGATCGTCGTATAAATGTAAAGTCGGAGTCAGACTCAATGAAATCTATGGTTTGAACGATTGAATGTTCTGCTAGAGCCGTATCAAATTAAATATGAAACGTCATCAAGCCACATTTATTCCTTCTCATCGCAAACATTTCTTATTAAATAAAACGTCCATTCCAAATATTTTTTAAGGGAAGTCAATTCCAAATACTAGTAGGGCGCGACCAGTCCCCTTGTTCGTGCATGATACGTCTCCAACATATCTATATATTTTAATTGTTCCATGCTATTATATTATCTGTTTTGGATATTTTATATGCATTTATACGCTATTTTATATTATTTTTAGGACTAACCTATTAACCTAGAGCCCAGTGCCGGTTTTTGTTTTTTTGCCTGTTTTAGCGTTTTGCAGAAAAGGAATACCAAACGGAGTCCAAACGGAATGAAACTTTCTCGATGATCTTTCTTGGACCAGAAGCCAACCAAGAGACTTGGAGATGAAGTCGGAGACTCAACGAGGTGGCCACGAGGGTGGAGGGCGCACCCAGCGGGGTAGGGCAAGCCCCTACGTCATGGGCCCCTTGGAGCTCTCCTGACCTAATTCTTTCGCCTATATATGTACTCTTATACCCCAAAGCCATCAAGGGGAGCCACGAAAACACTTTTCCACCGCCGCAACCTTCTGTACCCGTGAGATCCCATCTAGGGACCTTTTTCGGTGTCCTGCCGGAGGGGGATTCGATCACGGAGGGCTTCTACATCAACACCATTACCCTTCCGAAGAAGCGTGAGTAGTTTACCACAGACCTACGGGTCCATAGCTAGTAGCTAGATGGCTTCTTCTCTCTCTTTGATTCTCAATACTATGTTCTCCTCGATGTTCTTGGAGATCTATTCGATGTAATATTCTTTTGCGGTGTGTTTGCCGAGATTCGATGAATAGTGGATTTATGATCAGATTATATATGAATATTATTTGAGTCTTCTCTGAATTCTTATATGCATGATTTGATATCTTTGCAAGTCTCTTCAAATTATCGGTTTAGTTTGGCGTACTAGATTTGTTTTTCTTGCAATGGGAGAAGTGCTTAGCTTTGGGTTCAATCTTGTGGTGTCATTTCCCAGTGACAGTAGGGGCAGCAAGGCACATATTGTATTGTTGCCATCGAGGATAAACAAGATGAGGTTTTCATCATATTGCTTGAGTTGATTCCTATACATCATGTCATCTTAATTAATGCGTTACTCTGTTCTTCATGAACTTAATACTCTAGATGCAGGCAGGAGTCGGTCGATGTGTGGAGTAATAGTAGTAGAAGCAGAATCATTTTGGTCTACTTGACACGGACGTGATGCCTATGTTCATGATCATTACCTTAGATGCCGTCATAATTATGCGCTCTTCTATCAATTGCTCGGCAGTAATTTGTTCACCCACCGTATTATTTGCTATCTTGAGAGAAACCACTAGTGAAACCTATGGCCCCCGGGTCTCTTATCCATCATATTAAGTCTATTTTTCATCATACTAGTTTCCGATCTACTATTTTGATATATTTTACTTTCTGATCTATAAACCAAAAATAGCAAAAATATTTACTTTCACGTTTATCTATCTCTATCAGATCTCACTTTTGCAAGTAACTGTGAAGGGATTGACAACCCCTTTATCGCATTGGGTTCAAGTTGTTGATTGTTTGTGTAGGTATTCGGTGACTTGTGCGTTGTCTCCTACTGGATTGATACCTTGGTTCCCAAACTGAGGGAAATACTTACTCTACTTTGCTGCATCACCCTTTCCTCTTCAAGGGAAGAACCAACACAAGCTCCAGAGGTAGCAGGAAGAATTTCTGGCGCCGTCGCCGAGGAGATCTACACCAAGTCAAGCCATACCAAGTACCCATGATAAACTCCCCTCTCTTGCATTACGTTATTCACCATTTGCTTCTCGTTTTCCTCACCCCCACCTCTAAAGCGATTTTCGAAAAGATTTGCCTTTTCTTCGCCTCTCTTCCATTCATCTTTCTTCATTTGCTTTTTGTGTGCTTGTGTGTTGGTGCGCTTGTTTGCCTTCATGGCACAACCAAAAGGCATTGACCCTCACCTTAGGAGGTTAGAAGAAATTGAAAATAATGTTAGAACCTTTATGTCTTTACAATATGAGCATAATAGTTTTGTCGGCGTCCTGGATTTGGGGGTATCCAGCCCTGCCTGCCTGCGGCCCACCACGTGGCTCCATCGATGGCCTGGTATGGCCCAGCTTCAACACCAACACCGCAAGACCCTCACGAGGGGCCAAGCCTCACCAGGCGGACATCGCCAAGACCCCCGAGGGGACCGGCCACCTCAGGTTGGGTCCTGAGGGGCGGAGAGTTCCATGCAGGTTACCTCGCGAGGCTCAGCTGACATGAGGCATGACGATCAAGGCCAGGCGGGCGCACAGCGCAGGTTTCCTCTTTGGTGCAAAGGAGGCAAGCCACAAGCGCGGAGTCCCGAGGAACCAACCAAAGGTTTCCATTCTAGTGCAACGAGACCAAGACCACCAGAACGGTAGGAGGGAGGTCATCGACGAGCACACCGCAGCGTCACGACCAGAGGCTTTTCGCAACAAAGACTACTTTTGTCAGGATAGACTGTACTCCTTGTCCCCTTTCAGATCCGGCCATTGTGTGATCCCTTCCCGCTCATATTTGGGAAGAGGACCAAGGCCACTATAAATAGGACTAGCCACCACCATAGGGGAAAACAAGTAGAAGACAAGTAGAGGACAAGTAGAACTAGCATACACCACACTAGCTCAAGAACACCTCACCTCCTAAGGCTTGTTCATCCACAGTACCAGCTCATCCTCAGCCCTTCGAGGCAATCCACCAAAATGCTGGAGTAGGGTATTACACCACAAGGGTGGCCCGAACCAGGATAAAACTGATGTGTCCCTTTGTCCCTTTGAGCTTGAGGCGCTAGGCTTAGGAGGATCGCGAGTAGGCAGGCTTGGTAGGTTGAGATCTCCGCACGCACCCCAGAGTTTGAACCTCTCAAGGGTTTGCGGATCCCATAATCCGATATTTGGCGCGCCAGGTAGGGGTGCGTCCGATCCTATGTTCTGTCGATCGCTCCACCACCACTCCGACACCTCCATGGCCGACGCGCTCCAGGCTCGCGCCGAGCATCGGGCTGCAGTCGCCGCCCGTGTCGCTCAGACGGCTCCGGCGGGTGACGGCTATGCCCGTCGCGCTCCTTCTCCGGTGGCCAACGCCACTACGGCCCTGCGGGACACAAGCAGAAAGCTTCATCGCTGCACCTGTCGGTGCATCGTGACGGCCGCACCGCTACTCCGTCACTGACCCCTGCAGCTTCGTCATCCCACGTGTGTCGCGGCCAGGCGGATGCGCAAGCCGCTCTGCTCATGGTGCGGGAGCTCCTTCGCTACCGCCCGCTCGGCGACCTCTACGAGGAGTGGCTCGAGCGAATCGCTGAGCTCGTCAACGTTGCACATGGGGGCTCCGCCGAGCCGGCTTGCTCGCTGCCTCAGCAACCACCTGCAGCGGGTGACGTGGCGCATGGGGCTCCTCCACCAGCTCCTGCCCAGGGCGCCATCGTCGAGACAAGGCGTGTGGCTCCGCGGCGCGACCCGCCGTGCCCTGCGCCATCTCGAGATGAAGTGAGCTGCCAGGTGGTGCAGCGGCCATAGGGGGAAGCGCACATGCTTCCAGCACCCCACCACCAGGCCTGAGTACCGCCGTAAGAGGTGGCGGTGCGCGTGCACCAGGATCAGTTTCCACCCCCTCGAAGACCTTCGATGGCCATGGCGGGATGCCGCGCGTTCACTCCGGAGCTCCGCAACATCGTCTGGCCAAGAAAGTTCAAGCCTGACCTGCCTCCACGCTACGACGGCACCGCCGACCCCACCGAGTTCCTGCACCTCTACGAGCTGAGCATCAAGGCACCCAACGGCGACGAGAAGATCATGGCAAACTGGTTCCCGATGGCCCTCAAGGATGGCGCGCGTTCTTGGATCTTGAACCTGACCGAGGGATCGCTTTCTTCCTGGGAGGAGATGCACAGCCGCTTCATCGCCAACTTCCAGGGCACTCGCGACCATCCGCCGGCCGCGGGTGACCTACGCCGCATCAGGCAGCAACCTGGAGAGACCCTTTAGAAGTATATCCAGCGCTTCAACAACGTTTGCCTCAAGATTTCCAAGGTGTCGGATGAGGCCATCAACTCCGCGTTCACCGATGGTGTCCGTGATGTCAAGATAAAGGAGGAGCTCGCCATCCACGAGGATCTCTGCACCGCTCTGGAGATGTTCAACATGGCGAACAAGTGCGCAAGGGTTGAGGAGGGACGCCTCTCCCTCCTCGAGCTCCCCGATGCTGATCCAGAAGACAAGAAGACCAAGACCAAGGACGTGAAGCGCACAGGGAAAATCGTGCTTGCGGCCGAGCCAGAGATGAAGCGCGGCTGCGATCGTCCCGAGTCATCCAAGAGCAATTGGCCGTTCTGCGTCTTCCACAATGTTCACAACCACAACACCAACGACTGCCAGGAGCTTAGGGCCCTCTACGACGGGCGCCTCGGTCGACGCCCCAAGCACCATGATCGAGGCTATGATCATGGAGGCGGCCGAGGTGGAGGACGCTGGGATGGGCGCGACCATCGTCAGGAGTGGCGGTACCAGCCTCGTGAGGACCGCTGGCAGGGCCAGCCTCGTGAGGGCAACTGGAGGGAGCAGCCTTGTGAGGATCGGCCTCGGGGCAACGCAGCTTCACCTCCTCTGCCTCCACCGCCAAGAAGGAATGAAGATCACCACCAGGACAAGGGGGCTGGGTGATGGGGAACGTAGTAATTTCAAAAAAAATCCTACGCACACGCAAGGATCATGGTGATGCATAGCAACGAGAGGGGAGAGTGTTGTCCACGTACCCTCGTAGACTGAAAGCGGAAGCGTTATGACAACGCGGTTGATGTAGTCGTACGTCTTCACGATCCGACCGATCCAAGTACCGGACGTACGGCACCTCCGAGTTCAGCACACGTTCAGCTCGATGACGGTCCCCGGACTCCGATCCAGCAGGGTGTCGGGGATGAGTTCCGTCAGCACGTGGTGACGATGATGATGTTCTACCAACGCAGGGCTTCGCCTAAGCACCGCAACGATATGACCGAGGTGGAATATGGTGGAGGGGGGCACCGCACACGGCAAAGGAACGATCACGAATATCAACTTGTGTGTCTAGAGGTGCCCCCCTGCCCCCGTATATAAAGGAGCAAGGGGGAGGCCGGCCGGCCCTAGGGGCGCGCCAAGGAGGAGGGGAGTCCTCCTCCTAGTAGGAGTAGGACTCCCCTTTCCTAGTCCAACTAGGAAGAGAGAAGGGGGAAGGAAAGAGAGGGAGAGGGAGAGGGAAAGAGGGGTCGCGCCCCCCTCCCCTAGTCTAATTCGGACTCCTCATGGGAGGGGGCGCGCCACCTCCTGGGCTGTTGCCCTCTCTCTCCCCTCAGGCCCACTAAGGCCCAATACTTCCCCGGGGGGTTCCGGTAACCCCTCCGGCACTCAGGTTTTCTCCAAAATCACTCGGAACACTTCCGGTGTCCGAATATAGTCGTCCAATATATCAATCTTTATGTCTCGACCATTTCGAGACTCCTCGTCATGTCCGTGATCACATTCGGGACTCCGAACAAACTTCGGTACATCAAAACTTCTAAACTCATAATAAAACTGTCATCGAAACCTTAAGCGTGCGGCCCTACGGGTTCGAGAACTATGTAGACATGACTGAAACACGTTTCCAGTCAATAACCAATAGCGGAACCTGGATGCTCATATTGGAAACCGCATCACAACATACGTTGTTCCCTTTGTCATCGGTATGTTACTTGCCCGGGATTCGATCGTCGATATCCCAATACCTAGTTCAATCTCGTTACCGGCAAGTCTCTTTACTCGTTATGTAATGCATCATTTCGTAACTAACTCATTAGCTACATTGCTTGCAAGGCTTATAGTGATGTGCATTACCGAGACGGCCCAAAGATACCTCTCCGACAATCAGAGTGACAAATCCTAATCTCGAAATACGCCAACTCAACATGTACCTTCGGAGACACCTGTAGAGCTCCTTTATAATCACCCAGTTACGTTGTGACGTTTGGTAGCACACAAAGCGTTCGCCCGGTAAACGGGAGTTGCATAATCTCATAGTTGTAGGAACATCTATAAGTCATGAAGAAAGCAATAGCAACAAACTTAAACAATCAAGTGCTAAACTAACGGAATGGGTCAAGTCAATCACATCATTCTCCTAATGATGTGATCACGTTAATCAAATGACAACTTATGTCCATGGCTAGGAAACTTAACCATCTTTGATTCACGAGCTAGTCAAGTAGAGGCATACTAGTGACACTATGTTTGTCTATGTATTCACACATGTATTATGTTTCCGGTTAATACAATTCTAGCATGAATAATAAACATTTATCATGAAATAAGGAAATAAATAATAACTTTATTATTGCCTCTAGGGAATATTTCCTTCACTGGGGGCATCCAAGAGCCTCGGGCCATTGCCTGCATCTTGGGCGGCTCACATGCCCCAGCTTCGCACCACATCTTCAAGCAGTTCGCGTGCGAGGTGAATGCAGCGCTTCCTAAGCCTGAAGCAACTCGCCCTCTCAAGTGGTCCAAGTGCGTCATCACCTTCCACTCCTCAGATCGGCTCAAGTGTGCAGCCATCGCTGGCGCGCTCCCCATGCTCTGCTCCCCCATCATCAGCAACGTGGTTGTCACCAAGACTCTCATTGATGGCGGGGCGGGGCTCAATGTTCTATCTGTTCAGACGTTCGACAGGCTCCAGGTGCCATACTACCAGCTCCACCCCACCAAGCCATTCTCAGGTGTGACCGACGGTTCGACACACCCGATCGGGCAGGTTCACCTCCCTGTCACCTTCGGCGAGCGCAACAACTACCATACTAAGCTCATCGACTTCGACAACGCCGACATCCGCCTGCCCTACAACACCATCCTAGGGTACCCAGCACTGGCCAAGTTCACGGCGGCCACGCACCACAGCTATAACGTTCTCAAGATGCCAGGAAGCGGCGGCGTCAACACGGTCGCCTGCCAAGGGAAGGATGCGGTGTGCTCCCTCGAGCGCGCCTTCCAGGATGCAGCGGTCAAGAACCCCGAAGATGAGGACGGCGCCCTCCCACCTGAGGTCGCCCCCAAGGCAAAGAAGCTGCAGCTAGGATAGGGGTCTCGTGAGGAAGCATCACTCGAGGATGCAGCACTGAGCCTCACATCTCCGCACGTGTCACCATCACCCATCGCATAGGAAGGCGCGCCCGTCGCTCCTCTCAGGCTGGGCTCGGGGGCTCTCCTTTGGAGGGCCTTAGATCTAGCCAATGTCGTGAGGGAGGCACTCGGGCACCATGTGGAGGCGCTCTTCAGAGCATGCTTCCCAGGAGAAGGCGGCAGGCGTGAGGCACCAGGCATTCAGGAGTTCATCAGCAAGGCAATCGAGGAGATTCAGGAAGGAAGGTTCTGCAAGGTGATCGTCGCCTGCCGCGTGGCGTAGCTCACTGCCCTGGCGAGGGTACAGAGTTCCGCATCTGCATCGACATCCCGGGGCTGAACAAGGCCGCGTCTCGGCAGCTCATGTGGCCGTCTCGTGTCGGCCGATGCGAGGGTCCGCCTCACAGCTACGTATGCATGCCCAGTGCCAGTTCCTGTTTTTATACTATTTTTTGGGACGAACATATTGATCCAGTGCCTAGTGCCAGTTCTTGTTTGTTGCATGTTTTATGTTTCGCAGAAACCCAATATCAAATGGAGTCCAAACGGGATAAAAATGGAGGGAGAATTATTTTGGAATATTTGTGATTTTTGGGAGGAAGAATCAACGCGAGATGGTGCCCGAGGGGGCCACGAGGTAGGGGGGCGCACCCTGGAGCCTCGTGAGCACCCCATAAGGCGGTTGACGCTCTTCTTTTGCCGCAATAAAGCTGATTTTATGAGAAAAATCTGGGCGCAAGATTCACCCCAATCGGAGTTACGGATCTCCGGATATAAAAGAAACGGTGCAAGGGCAGAATCTGAGAACGCAGAAACAGAGAGAGACAGAGAGATAGATCCAATCTCGGAGGAGCTCTCGCCCCTCCCACGCCATGGGAACCAAGGACCAGAGGGGAAACCCTTCTCCCATCTAGGGAGGAGGTTAAAGAAAAAGAAGAAGAAGAAGGGGGGGCTCTCTCCCCCTTGCTTCCGGTGGCGCCGGAGCGCTCCGGGGGCCATCATCATCACCGCGATCTACACCAACACCTCCATCATCTTCACCAACATCTCCATCACCTTCCCCCATCTATATTCAGAGGTTCAGTCTCCCGCAACCCTCTGTACCCTCTACTTGAACATGGTGCTTTATGCTTCATATTATAGTCCAATGATGTGTTGCCATCCTATGATGTTTGAGTAGATTTTCATTGTCCTATCGGTGATTGATGAATTGCTATGATTGGTTTGAGTTGAATGTTTTATTATTGGTGCTATCCTATGGTGCTCTCTGTGTCCTGCAAGCGTGAGGGATCCCTGCTGTAGGGTTCGCAATATGGTTATGATTTGCTTATGGTGGGTGGCGTGAGTGACAGAAGCACAGACCCGAGTAAGTAGGTTGTTTGTGTATGGGATAAAGGGGACTTGATACTTTAATGTTATGGTTCGGTTTTACCTTAATGATATTTAGTAGTTGCGGATGCTTGCTAGAGTTCCAATCATAAGTGCATATGATCCAAGAAGAGAAAGTATGTTCGCTTATGCCTCACGGTCAAATAAAATTGGAATAGTGATTACTGGTCTAGTAACGTAGTCAATTGCTTAGGGGCAATTTCACAACTCCTCCCACCACTTTTCCACACTCGCTATATTTACTTTATTGCTTATCTATCTAAACAGCCCCTAGTTTATATTTTGCAAACCTATCCAACAACACCTACAAAGTACTTCTAGTTTCATACTTGTTCTAGGTAAAGCGAACACTAACGTGCGTAGAGTCGTATTAGTGGAAGATAGGACTTGATAGAATATTTGTTCTACCTTTATCTCCTCGTTGGGTTTGACACTCTTACTTATCGAAAGAGGCTACAATTGATCCCATATACTTGCGGGTTATCAAGACCTTTTTCTAGCGCCGTTGTCGGAGAGTCATAGCGTGGGGTGAATATTCTCGGGTGTGCTTGTTTGCTTTCTCAGTAAGTAATTTTTATTTGCTGTTCTAAGTTGTTTTCTATCTTTAGTTATGGATAGGAAACGCAAAATACCAAAAAAATAGTTGTACGTACTGAACCAATGGTTGAAGAACCACTCGAAATATATCACACTCCTGAAGCCTTTTACTTGGATCATCTTCGATCCCTTTGTGCTTGTGCTGAAACCCCCACTAGCTTAGTTGAGGGCAAATCTTTAGATGAGCATGCTTGTTATGTGCGGCACCGTATATCTTAAAAAGGGAAACTTTTACTGGATCAAATTCATCATTTGCAATGCTATGCTTTGAATTTATGTGAAATATATGATGTTACTTGTTGTACTAAAAACCCTAAGAAACTCCTTCCCTACCAATGTGAGTTATTGATAATGGAATCGTATCTTCGTATGCTAAGAGTGTTTATAATTACTATGGTGCCCAACAAATTGAAGAATTTGTTGCTTTTAAGGGTGCTTATGAAATTGCTTCTTTGATTGAAAAGTATGATGCTACTCTCTACAAATCGGAAATTTTTGCCATACTTGAATATTGTTATGATAATTATGCTTCTAATGCCTATGTTAAACCATATATTGAGGACTCTTCCGTTGTCCAAGAAGAGACTAATATTTTGCAGGAAGCTATGGAAGAAGAAATTGATGAAACTGTGAGCTCATTGGATGAAAAAGATGATGAGGGGAGCGAAGAACAAAAGGAGGAAGAGCGGATTAGCTACCGATGCCCACCTTCTAATGAGAGTAACTCTTCAACTCATACATTGTTTAATTCCCCTTCATGCTTACCGAAGGATGATTGCTATGATGATTATTATGATCCCGTTGATTCTCTTGAAATATCCCTTTTTGATGATGCTTGCTATGTTTGTGGCCAAGATGCCAATATGAATTATGCTTATGGAGATGAACTTGCTATAGTTCCTTATGTTAAACATGAATTTGTTGCTATTACACCCACACATGATAGTCCTATTATCTTTTTGAATTCTCCAAACTACGCTATATCGGAGAAGTTTGTGCTCAATAAGGATTATATTGATGGGTTGCCTTTTACCATTCCACATGATGATTTTGATGAATGTAATATGCATGTGCTTGCTGCTCCTACTTGCAATTATTATGAGAGAGGAACCATATCTCCACCTCTCTATGTTTCCAATATGATAAAATTGCAAGAAACTACTTATACTATGCATTGGCCTTTACTATGTGCGCATGAATTGTTCTTTTATGACATGCCGATGCATAGGAAGAGAGCTAGACTGCGTTGTTGCATGATATATGTTACTTTGTGCTCACTACTAAATCACAAATCATTGTTAATTAAAATTGACTTTGATATACCTTGGGATCCGGGTGGATCCATTACTTGAGCACTATATGCCTAGCTTAGTGGCTTTAAAGAAAGCGCTGCCAGGGAGACAACCCGGAAGTTTTAGAGAATCATTTATTTCTGTTGAGTGCTTTTATATAGTCTAAAAACAAAAAAAATAAAGAGGGGAACCCAAAAACTTTTCAAAAAGGAAAGTGAAAGTGAGAGAGACAAGCATTGTTGAAGTGGGAGAGCTCCTTGAACTTTGTTCATGCTCACGGAAACTTTGTGAATCTTAATTACAGAAAATTTTCATCAAAAATAATTATCCCCTTGTACAATTCCATTTTATTATAAAAATAATGTGCCAATGTTTGCCTTTAGGATGTTTACAATACTTGTTGGTTTGTACAGTGCAGGACAGAAACTTTGGCTGTAGTGCGCGATTTTACATTTTTAACTGGACAGTAAAATGGTTCTGATTCTTTTTGAAATGTCTTTATGTACAAATATTTTTATTTTTGCTAATTTTGGTAGAATTTTTAGGGTACCATAAGTATGCTGAATGTTCAGATTGCTACAGACTGTTCTGTTTTTGACAGATTCTGTTTTTTGATGCATAGTTTGCTTGTTTTGATGAAACTATCAATTTATATTAGTGGATTAAGCCATGGAAAAGTTATAATTACAGTATACACAATGCAAAAAAAATATTAATTGGTTTGCAAAAGTTCCTAGAGTAGTGATTTGCTTTATTATACTAACGGATCTTACCGAGTTTTCTGTTGAAGTTTTGTGTGGATGAAGTGTTTGATCGAGGAGGTCTCGATATGAGGAACAGGAAGAGAGGCAAGAGCTCAAGCTTGGGAATGCACAAGGCACCCCAAGTAAATATTCAAGGAGACTCAAGTGTCTAAGCTTGGGGATGCTCCGGAAGGCATCCCCTCTTTCTTCAACAAGTATCGGTATGTTTTCGTATTCGTTTCGTTCATGCGATATGTGCAAGTCTTGGAGCATCTTTTGCATTTAGTTCTCATTTTTATTTTATGCACCATGCTGGTATGAGATAGTCCTTGGTTGATTTATAGAATGCTCATTGCACTTTGCTTAAATCTTTTGAGTATGGCTTTATAGAATGCTTCATGTGCTTCACTTAGATCATTTGAAGTTTGGATTGCCTGTTTCTCTTGACATAGAAAACCGCCATTTGTAGATTGCTCTTTTGCTTCAATTATATTTGTTAGAGCGTGGGCATATCTTTTGTAGAAAGATTTAAACTCTCTTGCTTCACTTATATCTATTTAGTGAGATGACAGTAATTGGTCGTTCACATGGTTAGTCATAAAATCCTACATAAAACTTGTGGATCACTGAATATGATCTGTTTGATTCCTTGCAATAGTTTTGCGATATAGAGATGATAATATGTGGGAGGTACTAGTAGATGGTTGTGTTTAGTAAGGATGTTGGTGTTAAGGTTTGTGATTCCTGAAGCATGCATGTATGGTCTACTAACTATGTAACCAAATTAGCGCGCATTGTATTTTGATTATAAATCTTTGCGTGAAGGTTGGGGGCGCGCGATGGTTAACTCCTACCAACCTCCCCCCTAGGAGCATGCGTGTAGTAATTTGTTTCGAGGGCTAATAATTTTTTTGCAATAAGTATGTGAGTTCTTTATGACTAATGTTGAGTCCATGGATTATATGCACTCTCACCCTTCCATCATTGCTAGGCTCTTCGGTACCGTGCATTGCCCTTTCTCACATCGAGAGTTGGTGAAAACTTCGCCGGTACATCCAAACCCCGTGATATGATACACTCTATCACACATAAGCCTCCTTATATCTTTCTCAAAATAGCCACCATACCTACCTATCATGGCATTTCCATAGCCATTCCAAGATATATTGCCATGCAACTTCCATCATCATCATATACATGACTTGAGCATTCATTGTCATATTGCTTTGCATGATCGTAAGATAGCTAGCATGATGTTTTTTTTATGTCATTGCTACTCTAGATCATTGCACATCCCTGTACACCGCCGGAAGCATTCATATAGAGTCATATCTTTGTTCTAGTATCGAGTTGTAATATTGAGTTGTAGGTAAAAAAAGTGTGATGATCATCATTATAGAGCATTGCCCCATGAAAAATATATAAAAAAGAGAGGCCAAATAAGCCTAAATAAAAAAGGGGGCCAAAGAAGCCCACCCAAAAAAATAAAAAAAAAGAAAAAGAAAAAGAAGAAGAAAAAGAAAAGGGGCAATGTTACTATCCTTTTACCACACTTGTGCTTCAAAGTAGCACCATGTTCTTCATATAGAGAGTCTCCTATGTTATCACTTTCATATACTAGTGGGAATTGTCATTATAGAACTTGGCTTGTATATTCCAACGATGGGCTTCCTCAAATGCCCTAAGTCTTCATGAGCAAGCAAGTTGGATGCACACCCACTTAGTTTCAGTTTGAGCTTTCATACACTTATAGCTCTAGTGCATCCGTTGCATGGCAATCCCTACTCCTCACATTGACATCAATTGATGGGCATCTCCATAGCCCGTTGATTAGCCGCGTCGATGTGAGAATTTCTCCCTTTTTGTCTTCTCCACATAACCTCCACCATCATATTCTATTCCACCCATAGTGCTATATCCATGGCTCACGCTCATGTATTGCATGAGAGTTAAAAAAGTTTGAGAATACGGAAGTATGAAACAATTGCTTGGCTGACACCAGGATAGGCATGAGGGGTACATTGTGTTAAGAAAAGGGAGCATACAAGACTATATGATTTTGTAGGGATAACGTTCTGAAGCATTGATATTTTGAAAGACATGATTGTTTGTTGGGATGCCCTAAGTATTACTGTTTTTATGTCAAATGATAGCCTATTGCTTTGAGTCACTCGTGTCTTAATATTCATGCCATGATTAGACATATGATCAAGATTATGCTAGGTAGCATTCCACGTCAAAAATTATTTTTTTATCATTTACCTACTCGAGGACGAGCAGGAATTAAGCTTGGGGATGCTGATACGTCTCCGTCATATCTATAATTTTTGATTGTTCCATGCCAATATTATTCACCTTTCATATACTTTTGGCAACTTTTTATACTATTGTTTGGGACTAACATATTGATCCAGTGCCCAGTGCCAGTTCCTGTTTGTTGCATGTTTTATGTTTCGCAGAAACCCAATATCAAATGGAGTCCAAATGGGATAAAAACAGACGGAGAATTATTTTGGAATATTTGTGATTTTTGGGAGGAAGAATCAACGCGAGACGGTGCTCGAGGGGGCCACGAGGCAGGGGGCGCGCCCTGGACCCTCATGGGCACCCTGTAAGGCGGTTGACGCTCTTCTTTTTCCACAAGAAAGCTAATTTTATGAGAAAAATCTGGGCGAAAGATTCACCCCAATCGGAGTTACGAATCTCCAGATATAAAAGAAACAGTGAAAGGGCAGAATCTGAGAACGCAGAAACAAAGAGAGACAGAGAGATAGATCCAATCTCGGAGGGGCACTCGCCCCTCCCACGCCATGGGAGCCAACGACCAGAGGGGAAACCCTTCTCCCATCTAGGGAGGAGGTTAAGGAAAAAGAAGAAGAAGAAGGGGGGCTCTCTCCCCCTTGCTTCCGGTGGCGCCGGAGCACTGCCGGGGGCCATCATCATCACTGCGATCTACACCAACACCTCCATCATCTTCACCAACATCTCCGTCACCTTCCCCCATCTATATTCAGCGGTTCACTCTCCCGCAACCCGCTATACCCTCTACTTGAACATGGTGATCTAATGATGTGTTGCCATCCTATGATGTCTGAGTAGATTTTCATTGTCCTATCGGTGATTGGTGAACTGCTGTGATTGGTTTGAGTTGCATGTTTTATTATTGGTGCTGTCCTATGGTGCTCTCTATGTCGCGCAAGCGTGAGGGATCCCCACTATAGGGTTTGCAATATGTTTATGATTTGCTTATGGCGGGTGGCGTGAGTGACAGAAGCACAGACTCCGAGTATGTAGGTTGTTTGTGTATGGGGTAAAGGGGACTTGATACTTTAATGCTATGGTTGGGTTTTACCTTAATGATATTTAGTAGTTGCGGATGCTTGCTAGAGTTGCAATCATAAGTGCATATGATCCAAGAAGAGAAAGTATGTTAGGTTATGCCTCTCACTCAAATAAAATTGCAATAGTGATTACCGGTCTAGTAACGTAGTCAATTGCTTAGGGGCAATTTCACAACTCCTACCACCACTTTTCCACACTCACTATATTTACTTTATTGCTTCTTTATCTAAACAGCCCCTAGTTTATATTTACGTGCTCTTTATTATCTTGCAAACCTATCCAACAACACCTACAAAGTACTTCTAGTTTCATACTTGTTCTAGGTAAAGCGAACACTAAGCGTGCGTAAAGTCGTATCAGTGGCAGATAGGACTTGAGAGAATATTTGTTCTACCTTTAGCTCCTCGTTGGGTTCGACACTCTTACTTATCGAAAGCGGCTACTATTGATCCCGTATACTTGCGGCTTATATATCATGCATCATCCCCAGGCGGTGTGGGTCTGGCCCCACGGCATGTATTGTTTTGCATTCACCAGGACTATCTAATCATTTTTGTGAGTTTATCTATGATTGTCACTCCATGACCACCGCCTCACGGCCCCTCTTGTGTGCTGACTAATACCATTCCCTCATCACTGCACGATAATCACATCGGCATGACGCTTGTGCTCGGGTCCGTCCCTGCAATGCTGATAACCTGGGGTTCGAGCTTTGGTCCGCGGCTCGCCTCGCGTGCACCACCTTGCCATGTCCTTGGTGCCTTTGTCTCACGCCCCTTACTCCAGGCCCGCTCCGCAGGGGTCCCAGTCTTTCCTGTCATCCAACCTGCATGTTCATCTGGCGGTTAGGGCCACAAGTCATCTTGAACAACCACCATCTGGCCTCGCGAGTCGCTTGCACGTTAAAGGGGGGCCTCCCGAGCACCGCGTCTCGGGAGCTCCTACTGTCTCTCCAGCTCTCACCCCTGGCCTTGACCACGGCATCGCGACCTGGCATACCAGTGGCGGCTGAGCTCGCTCGAGGGCCGGGTCCCGAGGACATAGAGCACCTAGGCGAGCAAGGCAAGAAGGTGCCAAGGCAAGTTGCACCCAACGATATCGCAGGCGCGAGGGCAAGCGTCATCTCCCTGATGGAGCTAGACACCAAAAAGATAAGTCTCGGCTTGTTACAGCACCAGTTTCGCTCCCCGTATGCCCCCGCCTCTCATTTCCACTTTGGCAGTTCTACTCCCCTTTTCGATTTTCTATGCAGCTGCTTGCATGCCAAAGGGGACCTTGTGAGCATCGCGTCTCACGAGCTCTTACCGGACCTTGGGCCGCTCACCTCCTAGCCTTGACCATGGTATCGCGACCTGGCATACTAGTGACGCTGAAGCCTGCCTACGGACTGGGTCATGTCGGCGTAGAGCGCCACACTGTCTAGGGAAAAGAAAAGGGAGGAACCGAGCCGAATTGGAATATGCGCATACATCACGAAGTCAAAAGAAACAACATTGATATTACGTGCGTTCCGATCCTTACAAACCCCACGGGGGCTGATCTTCATTTCGTGTAGGAAAGACAACTACAAGGCCCTACGGTATCGCCAACGACACCGAGCGGCAGCCGCGTCTGCGTTGCAGCCTCGGCGGGAACTCGGCGGCATGTAGCTGTCGTCGCTCGACTCCGGAGGATCACTGGGCTCAGGAGAGTCACTGGATTCCCAGGAGTCACCATTGCTGCTGGACGAAGCGCCGAAGGGGACAGCAGCAGGTCCAGCAGCCGCCGCGGAGTCCCCCGATCTGCCTCCTTCGGGGTAGCACTCCAGCAGTTCACCCTCTTTGTTGAAGACCTTGAAGAACAGGGTGGCCGCGCCATCGTACTCGAAGTCGATTGCCAGGGCTCCCCCTGCGCGGCAAGCCCAGGCGATCTCGCCCCATCCTCGAGTCATGAAGACGTCTCCGAGCGGCACCGGCTCGACTTCGGCTCCGGTTGCCGAGCTGCGGCACTCACCGTGCTGCAGCCACAGCTCGACCGGCCCCCTTGGAGGCATCTCCCTGGCGAAGAACCATGGGAGTCGGATCCAGGTGTCGGGGGCATTGCCGCCCACACCACAAAATCATGCAAGCTACCCTCGGCATGGGTCCGTGGTGCGGACGGCAGGGCAAAGGCGGCCCTGCCACCTTTGTCAGGCGTCACTCGTCGGTGCATTCCTTTGTCCTGAGCGCGAGCTTATATGGAAGAGGGAAGGCAGGCGGAGGCCTCAATTGCCAAGGCCTGGTCACCTCTCACCCCGCACTGATGTCGTGAGGAAGGCAGAGCCGTTTATTCGGCGGGAGAGGATCAGGCCCCTCCCGAGGGGTCTTCCCCTTCTCAGCCATGGAATACCTTCTAATCGGCGCCATGGAGGCAAGACGGAGAATAAAAGAAGCAGACGGGAGCAAGACGAAAGAGAGATGGGCAGGAGCTCCGCTCGCCCGCACATTTATAGCCAGGAGAAGGTAAATCGTCAGCCTCCCACGATCTCCAGTAATGATGATTCTCTCTGCATGCAGCATGCAGTTGTCAAGTCGAGCAGTTGCCGAGGCAGCGCGGGGAAGCAGAGTCACCCACGTCCCATCAATCGCCATGCATCTTCAAGGCCGCAGGCGGTTAGGTCCCGCGGCGCTACGCACTTGCCCTTTGGCTTCGCCTGGAAGCCCAGTCGGAGCACGCCTTGGGCCCAGGGGCTACTGTGTAGCGTCCTGGATTTGGGGGTATCCAGCCCAGCCTGCCTGCGGCCCACCACATGGCTCCATCGACGGCCTGTTACGGCCTAGCTTCAACACCAACACCGCAAGACCCTCGCGAGGGGCCAAGCCTCGCGAGGCGGACAGCGCCAAGACCCCTGAGGGGACGAGCCTCCTCAGGCTGGCTCCTGAGGGGCGGAGAGTTCCATGCAGGTTACCTCGCAAGGCTCAACTGACATGAGCCATGACGACCAAGGCCAAGCGGGCGCCAGACGGGGGCAGAGCGCGGGTTTCCTCTTTGCTGCAAAGGAGGCAAGCCACATGCGCGTAGTCTCGAGGAACCAGCCAAAGGTTTCCCTTCTGGTGCAACAATACCAAGACAACCAGAATGGCAGGACGGAGGTCATCGATGAGCCCACCACTGCGTCACGACCAGAGGCTTTTAGCAAGCGAAGAGTACTTTTGTCAGGATAGATTGTACTCTTGTCCCCTTTCAAATACGATCGTTGTGGGATCCCTTCCCGCTCATATATGGGAACAGGACCAAGGCCACTATAAATAGGACTAGCCACCACCATAGGGGAAAACAAGTAGAAAACAAGTAGAGGACAAGTAGAACTAGCATACACCACACCAGCTCAAGAACACCTCTCCTCCTGAGGCTTATTCATCCACTGTACCAGCTCATCCTCAGCGCTTCAAGGCAATCCACCAAAATGATGGAGTAGGGTATTACACCACAAGTGTGGCCAGAACTAGGATAAAACTGCTGTGTCCCTTTGTCCCTTTGAGCTTGACGCGCTAGGCTTAGGAGGATCGCGAGTAGGCAGGCTGGGTAGGTTGAGATCTCCGCACACACCCTAGAGTTCGAACCACTCAAGGGTTTGTGGATCCCATAATCCAACAAGTTTCTTTAGAAATGAGCTTAAAGAGCAAAAAAGTTTTATGAAGTATATGAATAAAGAGCTCGATGATAGGTCTAAGGAATTTTATTGTTTGAAATCTCAGTTTGGTCCTCTTGAAAATTTAGTAGGCCAATTTTCTGATAGACAAGCCACCTTAGTTAATAAGATGCCCGCTAAACCGGAGGCTTTAAATAATGATGGAGATTTAAAAGTGATTGATGTGACTCCTATTGAATCTTTGTTTTCCGATATTAATCTTGATGAAGATGGGACTGGAGATGTGACAACTCTAGTTAAAAGGCGTCCCAATAATTCGGAGTTTTTAGAGCTAGATGCAAAAATTGATAAAAGTGGGATTGGAGAGGTCAAGACTTTAAGTAGTAATGAACCCACTCTTTTGGATTTTAAGGAATTTAATTATGATAATTGTTCTTTAATAGATTGTATTTCCTTGTTGCAATCTGTGGTGAATTCTCCTCATGCTTATAATAAAAACAAAGCTTTTACTAAACATTTAGTTGATGCTATGATGCAATCTTTTGAAGAAAAGCTTGAATTAGAGTTTCTATCCCTAGAAAACTTTATGATGAGTGGGAACCTACTATTAAGATTAAAATTAAATATTATGAGTGCCATTCTTTCTGTGATTTGGGTTCTAGCGTTTTCACGATTCCAAAAACTTTGTGTGATGTGTTAGGTTTCCATGAATTTGATGATTGTTCTTTAAATTTGCATCTTGCGGATTCCACTATTAAGAAACCTATGTGAAGCACTAATGATATTCTTATTGTTGCAAATAGGAATTATGTGCCCATAGATTTCATTGTTCTTGATATAGATTGCAATCCTACATGTCCTATTATTCTTGGTAGACCTTTCCTTAGAACGATTGGTGAAATTATTGATATGAAGGAAGGAAACATTAGATTCCAATTTCCGTTAAGGAAAGGCACGGAACACTTTCCTAGGAAGAAAATTAAATTGCCATATGAATCTATTATGAGAGCCACTTATGGATTGCATACCAAAGATGACAATACTTAGACCTATTTGCGTTTTTATGCCTAGCTAAGGGCGTTAAACAATAGCGCTTGTTGGGAGGCAACCCAATTTTACTTTTGTTCTTCACTTTTTGTTCCTTTTTAGTAATAAATAATTCATCTAGCCTCTGGTTAGATGTAGTTTTATGTTTTAATTAGTTTTTGTGCCAAGTTAAACCTTTAGGATAGCTTACGGTGACAGTTGTGTTGATCCGGCTGAAAATCAGAAACTTTTGCACCAAGGAAATAATTTTCAAAATTCATAGAAGCGAGATTTTCATATGATTATTTTTGCTATGTATTAGTACACAAATGTCTCGGGAGTTCCTAATTTTTCAGAATTTTTGGAGTTACAAAAGTATTCGAGAGTTACAGATTGCTACAGACTGTTCTGTTTTTGACAGATCCTGTTTTCTGTGTGTTGTTTGCTTATTTTGATGAATCTATGGGTAGTATAGGGGGTACGAACCATGGAAAAGTTGGAATACAGTAGATATTACACCAATATAAATAAAGAATTAGTTGTAAACAATACCTTAAAGTGGTGATTTATTTTCTTATCCTAACGAAGCTCATGAGATTTTCTGTTGAGTTTTGTGTTGTGAAGTTTTCAAGTTTTGGGTAAGGATTTGATGGACTATGGAATAAGGAGTGGCAAGAGCCTAAGCTTGGGGATGCCCCAGGCATACCAAGGTAATATTCAAGGACAAGTAATATCCTAAGCTTGGGGATGCCCCGGAAGGCATCCCCTCTTTTGTCTTCGTCTATCGGCAAATTTACTTGAGGCTATATTTTTATTCACCACATGATATGTGATTTTCTTGGAGCGTCTTGTATGATTTGAGTCTTTGCTTTTTAGTTTACCGCAATCATCCTTGTTGTACACACCTTTCAGGGGAGACACGCATGAATCGTGATTTATTAGAATATTGTATGTGCTTCACTTATATCTTTTGAGCTAGGCAATAGTGCTCTAGTGCTTCACTTATATCTTTTTAGAGCGCGGCGGTGGCTTTATTTTATAGAAATCTATGAACTCTCTTTCTTCACTTATATTATTTTGAGAGTCTTTTAGAACAGCATGGTAATTTGCTTTGGTTATAAATTTAGTCCTAATATGATAGGCATCCAAGAGGGATATCATTAAAACTTTCATATAAAGTGTGTTCAATACTATGAGAAGTTTCGTTCTTTATGATTGTTTTGAGACATGAAGATGGTGATATTAGATTCATGATAGTGGAGTAATTGTGAGTCCTGTAGCATGCACGTATGGTGAACCGTTGTGTGACGAAGTTGGAGCATGAAGTATTTATTGATTGTCTTCCTTATGAGTGGCGGTCGGGGACAAGGATGGTATTTTCCTACCAATCCATCCCCCTAGTAGCATGCGCGTAGTACTGCGTTCAATGACTAATAGATTTTTGCAATAAGTACGTGAGTTCTTTTAACTAATGTTGAGTCCATGGATTATACGCACTCTCACCCTTCCAACATTGCTAGCCTCTCTTGTGCCGTGCAACTTTCGCCGGTACCATACACCCACCATATACCTTCCTCAAAATAGCCACCATACCTACCTATTGTGGCATTTCCATAGCCATTTCGTGATATATTGCCATGCAACTTTCCACCGTTCCGTTTATTATGACACACTTCATCATTGTCATATTGCTTTGCATGATCATGTAGTTGACATGGTATTTGTGGCAAAGCCACCTTTCATAATTCTTTCATACATGTCACTCTTGATTCATTGCACATCCCGGAACATCGCCGGAGGCATTCACATAGAGTCATATTTTGTTCTAAGCATTGAGTTGTAATTTTTCGAGTTGTAAGTAAATAGAAGCGTGATGATCATCATCATTAGAGCATTGTCCCATGTGAGGAAAAAAGCGAGAGGCCATAAAAAAAGAGAAAGGCCAAACAAAAAATGAGAGAAAAAGAGAGAAGGGGCAATGTTAATATCCTTTTTCCACACTTGTGCTTCAAAGTAGCACCATGATCTTCATGATAGAGAGTCTCTTATTTTGTCACTTTCATATACTAGTGGGAATTTTTCATTATAGAACTTGGATTATATATTACAACGATGGGCTTCCTCAAATGCCCTATGTCTTCATGAGCAAGTAAGTTGGATGCACACCCACTTAGTTTCTTTTGAGCTTTCATACATGTATACCTCTAGTGCATCTGTTGCATGGCAATCCCTACACACTCACATTGATATCTATTGATGGGCATCTCCATAGCCCGTTGATACGCCTAGTTGATGTGAGACTATCCCCCTCTTTTTGTCTTCTCCACAACCACCATATTCTCTTCCACCATAGTGCTATGTCCATGACTGATGCTCATGTATTGCGTGAAAGTTGAAAAGGTTTGAGAACATAAAAGTATGAAACAATTGTTTGGCTTCTCATCGGGGTTGTGCATGATTTGAGTATATTGTGTGATGAATATGGAGCATAGCCAGACTATATGATTTTGTAGGGATAAGCTTTCTTTGTCCATGTTATTTTGAGAAGACATAATTGCCTAGTTGGTATGATTAAAGTATTATTGTTTTTATGTCAATATTAAACTTTTGTTTTGAATCTTTCGGATCTGAACATTCATGCCACAATAAAGAGAATTACATGGATAAATATGTTAGGTAGCATTCCACATCAAAAATTCTGTTTTTATCATTTACCTACTCAAGGACGAGGAGGAATTAAGCTTGGGGATGCTTGATACGTCTCCAACGTATCTATAATTTTTAATGTTCTATGCTATTATATTATCTTTTTTGGATGTTTTATATGCACTTATATGCTATTTGATATTATTTTTGGGACTAACCTATTAACCTAGAGCCCAGTGCAAGTTTCTGTTTTTCTGCCTGTTTGAGAGTTTCGCATAGAAGGAATACCAAACGGAATGAAACTTTCTCGATGATCTTTCATGGACCAGAAGCAAACCAGGAGACTTGGAGATGAAGTCGGAGACTCAACGAGGACACGAGGATGGAGTGCGCGCCCAGGGGGTTAGGGCGCGCCCCTTACCTCATGGGCCCCTGGGAGCTCTCCTGACCTAATTCTTTCGCAATATATACTCTTATACCCCAAACCCATCAGGGGGAGCCACGAAAACACTTTTCCACCACCAAAACCTTTTGTACCCATGAGATCCCATCTAGGGACCTTTTCCGGCGTCCTGACGGAGGGGTATTTGATCATGGAGGGCTTCTACATCAACACCATTGCCCTTTCGATGAAGCGTGAGTAGTTTACCACAGACCTACGGATCCATAGCTAGTAGCCAGATGGCTTCTTCTCTCTCTTTGATTCTCAATACCATGTCCTCCTCAATGTTCTTGGAGATCTATTCGATATAATATTCTTTTGCTGTGTGTTTGCTGAGATCCGATGAATTGTGGATTTATGATAAGATTATCTATGAATATTATTTGAGTCTTCTCTGAATTCTTATATGCATGATTTGATATCTTTGCAAGTCTCTTTGAATTATCGATTTAGTTTGGCCTAATAGATTGGTTTTGCTTGCAATGGGAGAAGTGCTTACTGCCGTGGTACTAAGTCTGACAGTAAGAGTAGGGGGTACGTATGAGGAGGCAAGGCCCTATCTACGGCGAGTTGTACACACGAGTTTACGAGTTCAGGCCCCTCTCTGAGGAGGTAAAAGCCCTACGTCTCGGTGCCCTGAGGCGGTCGACTGGAATATGGGTGTGTGATATAGGGGGTGCGAACCCTTGTGCCAGAGGAGTGGGGTGGCTTATATAGAGTGCGCCAGGACCCCATATGTCCCCTGTTACAGGGTTCAATGTACATTAAGACATGGCGTTACTGGTAACGCTAGCTATAAAGAGCCATTAATGATTTTTAAGACTACGGAGTGAATGCCTAACCATTGCCATCCTGAGTGACTCTAAGTCTTCTGTACTCCGAGTGGTTTCTTGTATGGTCGAGTGACTTCACCTTGGTCGAATGGAAATGGAGTATCCGAGTGAGGTAATTGGTCGAGTGGATTGCACTCCGTGGTTACTTCAGTCGGTATCTCTTGTTATACTTTGAATGTCCTTGATTCTAGGGTAGTGACCTTGGGTAGGGCATATAAGTCAAGCCTATGACCCTACCCTAGGTCCATGGCATCATTATTAGCCCCCGAATGGATTGAGGTCCGAGTGAAAAGAGAGTTGAAGTTGACCATGTCCTGACTTTTATGCTTCGTAGGCATTCTTACTGAGTTCGGGAATCAATCTGAAACTTCAATCTTATTTTAGTCGCCTTAATCGATTCTGAGGTCATCGAGTGAACTTATACTGGTAGTCTTCAAGTGTTGAGATGGTACGAAATCTTCGGCACAATTGGTTACTCTGCGGTTCCCGGATCTCACGGGATCCAAAACTTTGGGGAAGCGCGCGGGACGGAGCGCGTCGCAGTAAATGGGGTGGATAGACAGGGGCGCCTTGAATCACGCACCACCTTTTTCGCAACATATCGGGCACGCGACTGTTGCGGGATTTGATAGGATTGCTCGGGCCCATGCATCAGCCTCTCAGAAGCAGGCTCATAAAAGGCGTCGAGGCCGATGCGTTTGCACAGTGCGCCCTATTCCCCTCCTCCTTCCTCTGCTTCTCCACTACGTCTTCCTCCACTCTCAACGCTGCCGCCCCACCCGTGCGCAGTCCATCGCAATGGTTAAGGACAAGACGGCGGCCCTGGAGCGCGCGAAGAAGGCGACGACAATGGCGAAGGGCAAGAAGACGAGTCGGGGGTCGTCACCAAGGTCCGGGATGCCGCCTGGCTGGATTCAGGGGACTGGATGCGATCCACGCTCCGGGAAGAAGATTTAGAGGATCTGACTGTCGCGGGCTTGATCGTCGACGGGTCTTGGAGGCTGCCGGGGAACGAGATCGAGCCACAGCCACGAGAGGGTGAGTGTGCCCTCCTCGCTACCCATGTCGACCGTTGTTTCTCTCTGCCTCCGCATCCTGTCTTCCGGGGTTTCCTGAACTTTTTTGGTGCCCAACTTCACTATTTCTTGCCCAACACCATCACATACTTTGCTGCATATGTTTCTATGTGCGAAAACTTCTTGGGTTGTAGACCGCATTGGGGTCTATTCAAACATATCTTTACTTGTCGTTCTCAATCTATGAGGAAGGCGAATCCAACTGACGAGAGGACGCTCGTGATTCAAATGTGCGGGGGTTTAGGGATTTAGATGAGGGTTAGGAGTACTTTTCCCCCTATGACACTTCCCGGGTCGGTTAGGGGATGGCAGTCGACCTGGTTCTACTGCCAAGATATTCCGACTCCTGGTCAGTCAACCGGTCTTCCTCCCTTCACCCTAGATCAAATCCAACAACCTTCATCATTGATCGTGTCTGCAATGGAGAAAGTAGAGGTGTCCATGCTAGTTGAGCGGGTAGTCCAGTTGGTCCGTGAGGGCGTAACTGGCGTGGATTTATTGGAAGTGTTTCTTAGTCGACACATCCAGCCACTCCAAGCTTGCGATCATCGAATGTGGATGTATTCGGGCACCAACGACACCGCTTGGGTCCACCCAGAGGAGGTCGTCGATGAGACGGTGGCCCAGTGGCTGAATGGCATTACTGGAAACAAAGACAACCCCAGGGGGTCCAGAAGAGTTGTCCCATTCGACACCGAAAGTGAGCCGGACAAGGTCTGATCTTTGTTACCGAGTGCCTTTTCATTCTGATTTGCATCCATCTTTGAATCTGATTGATGTTTGTTTAACTTCTTGCCTTGCAGATTTATACTGAGATGTACTAAATGCCGAACGGGGAGCATGTCCAGGAGGGAGCGGAGAGCGAGGACGAGAGTGCCAACTGGCAATCCCCCGACAAGGATGATGAGGAAGAGAGTGATGAGTCGGAGGATGATGAAGAGGTCGACTCACCACCTCGCATAGAACGCCGATCCAAGCAGTCTCACGATCCTGCAGGTGGGCGTAACAAGACAGCTCGTCCAAGCACACAAGTGCAGAAATGCACTCGGACTTTGTCTCCGGCGCCGTCTGAAAAGGTCGCCAAGCAGCCCAAGGTTGACCCTTCAAAGCCTCGGAAGACCTTGCCCAGGATCAAGATGGACGTTCTCGTCGCTTCTGCATAAGTGTTCTGTCTTTCTGCATGTTACTGTTGACTCATTCTTCTGCTTGACCGAGTGAGTTCTGAATCTTTCAGTGCTGCAACCTCTGGGACCTCTATGGACATTGAAAAGGCTCAAGACGATGAAGAAACTGAAGACGCGGCCACTTCCAAAGCGGGTAAGATTCTGCAATCTTGTACTTATTTTGTCAGTTGGACTGTCGGTCGACTGAGCTCTTATGGTCGAATTTTGTGCAGCCCCACAAGATGTCATTGAACTTGTAGACAACGAAGAAGAAGTGCCTCAGAAGAATACGGGAAGGAGGGGCAAGACTTTGAGCTGGAGAACGCCAGCCAGCCAGGTGCCTCAGTCGACATCAGCGCCAGAAACAGGGGTCCAGCAATCCGGAGATCCGGTTCGGGCCTCTGTTTCTTTTGCCAATCATGTGTCGACTGACCGTCCTTCGACATCAATTGCTCAAGTCCCTTCTCTGTCCATGCAACTCCATGCTTCAGATCCTCTGACTGCTCCGGCTGTTCCACCAACTCCTCTCTTCGTTACCCATCATACTCCAGAAGACCCGGTGGGTGCTGCTAAGGAAGCTATACTCCAAACAGGTTTTATGATGGACCAAATAAAGGTGGTGCATGAGGCTAGCAAGGCTTCCTACGATGCCAGCTCTGCTCTGCAGATCAATGTCAAGGTGAGTTGATTTCCGACTGAACAGAAATTGTTGCTTTGTTATCCGTAAGATGTCCATGGATGAGCATTTTGGAACCTTTTATGTGCATCTATCATGAGTCTGCACTTTATATCTAGTAACCCACTGGGTGTCTTAACTTTAGCTGAATAGTTCTTCCACTTGAGTCGACCAGGTCGAGTCGAGTGTATTTCTGAACCAGTGGGGGCTCGCAGAGTGCACCCACTGGGTGTAGTCCCCGAGACCGCCGTCGAATGTTTGATTCAGCGGGGGTCTTTATCAAATGTCTCTTCATAGTTCTTTCACTCAGCAGAATAGATTGAACCGAGTGAGATCCTAAACAGTGGGGACACGCAGAGTGCACCCACTAGGTGTAGTCCCCGAGACCGCGGTCGACTACGGGCAGTCGGCCGGGGTCTGAGAATCTCTTTTTTTATACTCGTGTTGGGCAGACCATGCCGAGTAGTAAATCCGACCAGTGGGGGCACACCAAGTGCACCCACTGGGTGTAGTCCCCGAGACTACTGTTGAATGTTTGATTCGGCAGTAGTCCTAGAACACTTTCTGTTGTAGTTTTGTTGTGATTAACTTTTGTTTCTGTCGACTGACGTGTCTTATTTGTTGACTGCAGAAATCTTGTGAGCTCGGAGCCCAATTTGCTGAGTTGGAGAAGAAGCAGATCAGTCTCAACCTCGATCTGGAGCTAGCCAAGAAGAATCTTCAGAAGGCCAAGGATGATGCTGCTGCAATGGGAGGTAATAACTCATCGACTATCCACCTTATAGTGTTTCCCTTTTAGTCTTTTGAACCGAGTGACTCCACTCGAACAGATGTGTGTAGTGAAAACCGTCAACTCTAAACTCATCTGAAGAATGTTATATCTTTAGTCAAAATGAAGCCGGCTCTGGAGCAGAAGGACCTTGACCTTGCCGCAACACAGAGGGAGGCGCGAGAGAAGACATAACTTGCCGACAAGAAGTTGGCTTCAGTCAGCAAGTTAGAAGAGGAAAACGCACAGCTGAAGACTGCTGTCAACGAAGACAACAAAGAAGTTGCGCGGCTAAAGAAGGACAAGGAGGCCCTGTCTGACAAGGTTGGAGATCTCACTCAAAAGAGGGGTGAACTGGAGGCTTATCTAGGAAGACTCGCTGAGAAGATGCTCCTGAAGCTTGAAGGTACTTTCTCTTGTCCGACTGATTTGCAACTGTCGACTCATCATATAACTGTCAACTCATCATTTTTCTGAGTGTGCAGAATTCTGTCAAGACTTCGAGGCAGAGACTGGGCAGATCGAGACAGATCTAGACCCCATCAACTCTCCCGTCAAGGATGAAGTTGCGATGAACGTGCTGCGATTGGAGTCTCGTCTTGCCAGTGCTATGGATTATCTTGCTCGTCCGAAAGTGGCGGTGTCGCAGATTGACGCTGAGCTCTGGCCCCGAGTGGAGCTCCAAAATGCTCTCGAGTCTCTGATGACTCGACTCAAAGAAATCCTTGGTCGAGTGTAAGAGTGGAAGAAGTCGTCTGCTCATTGTGGCGCTGATGTGGCTCTGTCCTTGGTCCGAATCCATTGCAAGGAGGTCAAAGAAGACATGCTGGTGGCTCTCAAGGTTGCCAACACCAAGAAGCTCCAATTCCAGTCCTTCATGGAGACCTTCATCGATGCTGCCGCTCGTATTGCAAACGGCATCGACCTTGACATCTTCGTCGAGCCAGCAAGCCCACCTCCTGCCGAGTGAATAAACTTTAAGCCTCACCTTTATTTGCCTCGGAATGCCGAGTGATTTTGTAACCATTAAACTCTTTCAGGACTGATGCCTATGTACTTCTGCCCGTGGTTCTGAACTTTGCTGGGTTTATCTGAACTTGGTTTTTCCTTGAATATGGTAGCTTTGCCTTTACCACTTTTAGATCTTTTTTAATTCAGAGTGGAACTTGACTTATCACTCGGAATAGATGTTGTACTTGTGATGCAGCTCCAACGACGTGTTCGATTGGCACCTCGTCATCCTTGAGTATCAGGAGGAAGCGGACATTGTACTTGTGACGCAGCTGCGACGATGTGCTCGATTGGCACCTCGTCGTCCTTGCAGATCAGGATGGAGCGGACATTGTACTTGTGACACAGCTCCAACGACGTGTTCGATTGTCTTTGTGACTTAGGCGAGTACGGGGTCGCAGCTAAGCTTCCGAGTGGGGGGATTACTCTCCACTCGGAATAGTTTTTTTAACTTAGGTGAGTACGGGGTCGCAGCTAAGCCCCCGAGTGGGAGGATTGCTCTCCACTCGGAGTGGTTTTTCAACTTAGGCGACTACGGGGTCGCAGCTAAGCCCCCGAGTGGGAGGATTTCTCTCCACTCGGAGTGGTTTTTTAACTTAGGCGAGTACGGGGTCGCAGCTAAGCCCCCGAGTGGGAGGATTGCTCTCCACTCGGAGTGGTTTTTTAACTTAGACGAGTACGGGGTTGCAGCTAAGCCTCCGA
>NC_041385.1:231041792-231135951 GCF_002162155.2 Triticum dicoccoides | reverse complement strand
CCACTCGGAGTGGTTTTTTAACTTAGGCGAGTACGGGGTCGCAGCTAAGCCCCCGAGTGGGAGTATTGCTCTCCACTCGGAGTGGTTTTTTAACTTAGGCGAGTACGGGGTTGTAGCTAAGCCTTCGAGTGGGAGGATCGCTCTCCATTCAGAATGGTTTTTTAACTTAGGCGAGTACGGGGTCGTAGCTAAGTCCCCGA
The DNA here is from genome assembly GCF_002162155.2 of Triticum dicoccoides. NCBI lineage: Eukaryota > Viridiplantae > Streptophyta > Magnoliopsida > Poales > Poaceae > Triticum > Triticum dicoccoides. Next base: position 231,135,751 of record NC_041385.1, on the reverse strand, counting down.
GTGGGAGGATTGCTCTCCACTCGGAGTGGTTTTTTTTAACTTAGGCGAGTACGGGGTCGCAGCTAAACCTCAAAGTGGTAGGATTGCTCTCCACTCGGAATGGTTTTTTAACTTAGGTGAGTACGGGGTCGCGGCTAAGCCACCCACTGGGGGATTTGAACACATGTGTTTATGGGAAAACAATCATTAAGATACTGGAAAAATCTTGTCTTTGATAAGCGAACCGAAGGATTCTTATTACAACTCGTCGATCTGAGTGGTTTAGGTATAGAAATGGCGGAGCAGCTCTGCATTCCATGAGCGTGGCTCATCTTCTTTCTTGGCTACGTTGTAGAGGTGATACGCCCCGTTGTGGAGCACCTTGGCGATGATGAAGGGACCTTCCCAGGCCGGAGCAAGCTTGTGAGGTCGTTTCTGATGCACTCAGAGCACAAGGTATCTTTCCTCGAATGCTCGACCTCTGACATGATGGGCATGGAATCGATGCAGGTCTTGTTGGTAGATGGTTGACCGGATCAGAGCCATCTCACGCTCCTCCTCTAGGAGATCAACTGCATCCTGGCATGCCTATTCTGCTTCAGCTTTTGAGAAGAGTTCCACTCGGGGAGCGTTGTGCAGCAGGTCACTCGGAAGCACATCTTCAGCACCATACACCATGAAGAAAGGGGTTCGGTTAGTCGACCGGTTCAGAGTTGTTCTCAATCCCCATAAGACGGACGACAACTCAGTCACCCAAGCTCTAGCAACGTGCTTGAGGTCACGCATCAGTCGTGGTTTTAGCCCTTGAAGGATCGGACCACTCGCCCTTTCCGCTTGCCCATTCGACTGCAGGTGCGCAACAGATGCGTAGTCGACCCGAGTGCCTTGGGAAGCACAAAAAACTCTGAACTCATCAGAATCAAAGTTGGAGCCGTTATCTATGATAATGCTATGAGGGACTCCATATCTGAATATCAACTCCTTGATGAAACTGATGGCAGTGCTTGAGTCAAGGTTCTTGATACATTGGGCTTCGATCCATTTGGTGAATTTGTCGACTGCTACGAGCAAATGAGTGAAACCACTTCTGCCGGTCTTGAAGGTTCCAACCATATCCAACCCCCAGACTGCAAATGGCCAGATAAGTGGAATAGTCTTCAAGGCGGATGCAGGCTTGTGAGACATGTTGGAGTAGAACTGGCAACATGCACACTTGTCAACTATATCCTTTGCCATCTCATTTGCACGCGACCGATAGAATCCCGCTCGGTATGCTTTGGACATGATGGTCCAAGAGGACACATGGTGGCCACGGGTCCCCGAGTGGATCTCATTTAAAATCATTCGACCTTCTTCTGGGCAGATGCAATGCTGAGCCACTCCTATGACACTTTCCCTGTAAAGCTTCCCTCTTATCACGGGGAAAGCTTTCAATCGATGGACGATCTGGCGGGCCTCGTCTTCATCTTCTGGGAGTTCCTGCCTGAGCAGGTACGAGATATACGGCACCGTCCAGTTGGGTGTGATCACTAAAACGTCCATGACCAAGTCGACTACAGCTGGGACTTCAATCTCAGTCATAATTGTTGAACTTATCGGTTGCGGGGGCTCTTCCTTGAAGGGATATTCTTGTATTAACAGGGGTGTGGAGATGCTCCAAGAACACTTTACTGGGGACAGGCTTCCGAGTGGAACCTATCTTCGCCAGATCATCAGCAGCTTGATTCTTGATTCGGGGTATGTGGTCGAGCCTAACCCCTCAAACTTCTTCTATAGCTTCCTTACTGCATTGCAATAACCGGTCATTGATGGACTCCTGATGTCCAATTCCTTCATTACTTGATTAACCACTAAGTCTGAGTCGCCGTAGACCATCAAGCGTCGGACACCGAGTGAAATGGACATATGTAACCCATACAACAGTGCCTCATACTCAGCTTCATTATTTGAAGAATCAAAGTGAATCTGGAGGACATAGCTGAGCTTGTCACCTCTTGGGGATACCAAAACCACTCCTGCACCAGAGCCATTCAACATCTTGGACCCATCAAAGAACATAGTCCAATGCTCCGAGTGAATGTGAGTCGGTTGCTGCTGTTCAATCCACTCTGCGAGGAAATCTGCTATGCTTGGGACTTGATGGCTTTCTTTGCTGCAAACTTGATATCCAACGGAAGGAGTTCAATCGCCCATTTTGCCACTCGACCAGTTGCATCCCTATTATTCAGAATTTCTAACAATGGAGCATCGTTGTCGACTAAAACCGAGTGGTCCGAGAAGTAGTGTGCAACTTTCTTCGTGGTCAAGTAAATTCCATAAACAAGCTTCTAATAATGAGGATATCTCTGCTTGGACAGAGTCAAGACTTCAGAAATATAATACATAGGGCCCTGAAGTTTGTAGGCTTTGCCTTCTTCTTCCCGCTCGACCGTGAGCACTGTGCTGACAACTTGTCTAGTGGCTGCGAGTAAAGCAGTAAAGGCTCCTTGCTGATTGGAGCGGCAAGCACCAGCTAGGTGGAAAGCAGGGCTTTGAGCTCTTCAAACGCCGCATCAGCTTCATCATTCCACTAAAACTTGTCAGACTTCTTCATCAGTCGGCAAAGAGGTAATGCCTTTTCACCGAGGCATGAGATGAATCGACTCAATGCAGCCAAACAACCAGTAAGCTTCTGAACATCATGCACATGCACAGGGCATTTCATTCAGAGGATTGTGCCAACTTTCTCTGGGTTTGCGTCGATTCCTCATTCGGAAACGAGGAAATCGAGTAACTTTCCACCTGGGACTCCGAATGTGCACTTTGACGGATTGAGCTTGATATCATATCTTCTTAAGTTCAGGTTTCAGCGAGGTCAGTCAATACGTCGGAACCTTTGTGTGACTTGACCACTATGTCATCCATGTATGCTTCCACATTCTGACTGATTTGAGTGAGCAGGCACTTCTGAATCATGCGCATGAACATGGCACCAGCAGTCTTGAGGCCAAAGGGCATAATAACATAGCAAAAACACCCGAATGGGGTGATGAAAGCTGTTTTTATTTCTTTAGGTCCATATAGTCGAATCTGATGGTACCCGGAATAAGCATCCAAAAAGGACAATTTCTCACACCCCGCAATTGAGTCAACTATGTGGTCGATGCGGGGCAGAGGAAAATGATCTTTCGGGCAAGCCCGATTGATATGCTTGAAATCAATACACATTCGAAGTGACTTATTTTTCTTGGGGACCATAACAACATTAGCGATCCACTCGGAGTGTATATCTTGCGGATGAACTCAGCAGCCAGAAGCCGAGCCACCTCCTCACCAATTGTCTTCCTCTTCTCCGCGGTGGACCAACGAAGATGCTCTTTAATGGGTTTTGCTTTTGGGTCGACTCGCAAATGGTGCTCAGCCAGTCCCCTGGGTACACCCGGCACGTCAGATGGTTTCCCTGCAAAGATGTCACAGTTCTCACGAAGGAACTAGATGAGCGCTTCTTCCTATTTGTCGTTGAGTGTTGTTGAGATATGAGTAGGAGCAGCATTGGGATCGGTCGGGTGAATGTGAACCGGCTTTGTTTCACCAGACGACTGAAATGCGGACTCTGAATCAGGCCTCTTGGCATGAAACAAATCGCTCGGATCTGCATTCTTCTGGAATTCTTGCATTTCTACTGCTGCCATCTATTCATCAGCAATCTTTGAGCCCTTCTAGAGGCAATCTTCTGCTCTCTGCTGATTTCCAGTGACTGTGATCACGCCTCTGGGGCCATGCATCTTCAACTTGAGGTACACGTAACACGGTCGAGCCATGAAACGAGCATAAGCAGGTCTGCCTAGAATAGCATGATAGGCATTGTAAAAATCCACCACCTCAAACGTCAACTTTTCCTTGCGGTAATTCTTTGAATCACAGAAAACCACATCAAGAGTGATCTGACCGAGTGAGTCGGCTTTCTTTCCTGGGATGACACCATGGAATCTCATGTTGCTCTCACTGAGCTTGGACATCGGAATGCCCATCCCTCGGGGGGCCTTAGTATATAGTATATTCAAACCACTACCACCATCCATCAAAACTTGGTCAGTCGAGTGCCCCCAACGACCGGGTCGGCCACCAACGCTTGCCGCCCAGTGGTAGCAACGTGTGATGGGTGGTCGGACTGGTCGAATGTAATAGGGGTTTTTGACCACTTCAAATATGTCGTCGTTGCCGGAGCAACCATGTTTACTTCTCTGTTAATAACTTTGAGTCGACTTTTTCTCTCGACGTCGGCAAAAATCACCGGAATGGCATTGACATTGGGGTATCCGCCATCTTCCCCTTTGTCCTCCTCCTTATCAGACTCTTTGTCCTTTTCACTGGGCTGGCCTTCTCGGAAACTCTGAATCAGAAGTCGACACTGTCGAGTGGTATGCTTGGGAAGAATCAAATTTCCCTCTTCATCCTTTTTGGTGTGTATATGACACGGTAAATCAAGCACATCATTTCCTGCTTGATCTTTAACTTTTTTAGGGGTCCAAGGCCCTTTAGGCTTCCCCTTGAACTTCCCTTGATTCAAAATTGCTGCCTCAGCAGGACCTGCAGCCTCAACTTTTCATTTCTTCTTCCGACTGGAGTTTCCTCCTTCTGTGTCCTGAGCAACTGATTTGCTCTTGCCGCTCTGGAGTCTGTCCTCTTCTTCGCCGTTAGCGTATCGAGTGGCAATCTCCATCAACCGAGTCAGAGACATGTCTCCGGTCCGACCGAACTTCAGATTGAGCTCTCTGTAACGAACGCCTTCTTTAAAGGCACAAACTGCTTGGTGCTCTAACACATTCTCCACTGTGTGATGAAGGGTAGTCCATCTTTGGATAGTCTCTCAAAGTTTCATTCTATTTCTGAACACAATGCTGCAATTCTGCCAAACTAGCAGGTCGCTTGCAGGTGCCCTCGAATGTTTTGGTAAACACTCGGGCTAGCTCTTCCCAATTTAAAATGCTCCCAGGGGCCAACTGATTCAACGAGGCTCTAGCAGAACCCTCAAGCACCAAAGGGAGGTGTTTCATGGCCACCTCATCGTTAGCACCACCAATGTGCACTACCACTTGGTAATCCTCCAACCAAGTGTCGGGCTTCGACTCTTCGGTGAACTTACTTATGCCCGTTGCCAACCTGAAGTTGTGAGGGATCTCAGCAGCTCGGATGGCTCTTCTGAAGCACTCGGGGCCGGAAACATGCACTCGCTTCCACTGGGTCGATCTCTATCCAACCCTTCTCTATAAGCTCCATTCCTGTCGACCAAACCTTGTACAAGGACTGACCTTGTGTCAAACCCGGGCTCTCTTGGGTTGACTGGAACTCTGCAGTCATTACCATACGGGCGCCTGCCATCATACCGCGTGGGCGCTATGACCCGTCCCTCGGAGGGGGCGAAGGCACTCGACGGTGGTTGTCATGGGCATACTCACGATCAAATTCTCCATGGGCTCTTCCCAGGTGTCGATCTCGACGGCGATCACGATCTTCACATTGCACAGGCAACCTAGGAGTGTGTGTTGACTGAACTGTATCTGCCCTCACTGACCTACTATGGATCCTTGTCACACCCGAGCTAGTTCATGCATTAGAGTGGTTGCATCGTGTTTTTCCTCATCGGAAACTTGGAAATGAGATGACAAAACCCCCAGCACCCCCTGAAACCAACTAGGGTTTACTAAAATTATTTTCACTGAACCTGAAATGCCCTTCTAAAATGTTCATCATCTTTTCCTTGGTCTTAAACCTCTGACAAAATGGTGCAAAATTTTCTAGGTCATCCTAAGGTCACTGGATTAAATCATAAGTTAATTGCATTTGGGCATTTAAAAGCTAGTAAATATTTTAAATGTCCAAATAATCCCAAATAGGAATGTTCCATGTTGGATATATTCTAAATAGTGGGCATGAGCAGTTTGGTGATTTATGAAAGTGTTTAGCTATTTTTAGAAATGCCACAAACTTATAGAAGAAAAGAAAAACAGAAATAAAAGGAAAAGCTCACTTACCTGGCGTTCCACCACCCGGCCCACCTGGCGGCCCAGCACTGTGCTGGCCCATGCCAGCTGCTATGTCTTGAGCTTGCGTTGGTTTTCCTTGAAGAGGAAAGGGTGATGCAGCAATAGTAGGGTAAGTATATCATACCTCAGTTTTTGAGAACCAAGGTATCAATCCAGTAGGAGGCTCCTCAAAAGTCCCACACACCTACACAAACAAACAAAGAACTCGCAACCAACGCAATAATGGGGTTGTCAATCCCTTCACGGCCACTTGCGAAAGTGAGATCTGATAGAGATAGTTTGATAAGATAAATATATTTTTGGTATTTTATAATATAGATTGGAAAAGTAAAGATGCAAATAAAAGTAGATTGAAAGCCTATATGATAAAAGATAGACCCGGGGGCCATAGATTTTACTAGTGGCTTCTCTCAAGATAACATAAGTATTACGGTGGATGAACAAATTACTGTCGAGCAATTGATAGAAAAGCGAATAATTATGAGATTATCTAGGCATGATCATGTATATAGGCATCACGTCCGTGACAAGTAGACGACTCCTGCCTGCATCTACTACTATTACTCCACACATCGACCGTTATCCAGCATGCATCTAGAGTTTTAAGTTCATAAGAATAGAGTAACACATTAAGAAAGATGACATGATGTAGAGGGATAAACTCATGCAATATGATATAACCCCCATCTTTTTATCCTCGATGGCAACAATACAATACGTGCCTTGCAACCCTTATTGTCACTGGGTAAGGACACCGCAAGATTGAACCCAAAGCTAAGCACTTCTCCCATGGCAAGAAAGATCAATCTAGTAGGCCAAACCAAACTGATAATTCGTAGAGACTTGCAAAGATAACTCCATCATACATAAAAGAATTCAGAGGAGATTCAAATATTTCTCATAGATAAACTTGATCATAAACCCACAATTCATCGGATCTCGACAAACACACCGCAAAAAGAGTTACATCGAATAGATCTCCACAAGAGAGGGGGAGAACATGGTATTGAGATCCAAAAAGAGAGAAGAAGCCATCTAGCTAATAACTATGGACCCGAAGGTCTGTGGTAAACTACTCACAACTCATCGGAGGGGCTATGGTGTTGATGTAGAAGCCCTCCGTGGTCGATTCCCCCTCCGGCGGAGCGCCGGCGAATGCTCCAAGATGGGAACTCGCGGATACAGAATGTTACGGTGGTGGAAATTGTTTTTCGTTGGCTCCCTGGATGTTTTCGGGGTACGTGGGTATATATAGGAGGAAGAAGTAGGTGGGTGGCCGCCCGAGGGGCCCACGAGATAGGGGGGCGCGCCCTCCACCCTCGTGGCCGCCTCGGCTGCTTCTTGGCTTGCACTCCAAGTCCTCTGGATCATGTTTGTTCCAAAAATCACGCTCCCGAAGGTTTCATTCCATTTGGACTCCGTTTGATATTCCTTTTCTTCGAAATACTGAAATAGGCAAAAAACCAGCAACGGGCTGGGCCTCCGGTTAGTAGGTTAGTCCCAAAAATGATATAAATGTGTAAAGTAAAGCCCATAAACATCCAAAACAGGTAATATAATAGCATGGAACAATCAAAAATTATAGATACGTTGGAGACGTATCAAGCATCCCCATTCTAAATTCCTGCTCGTCGTCGAGTAGGTAAATAATAAAAACAGAATTTTTGATGTGGAATGCTACCGAGCATAATTCTCAATGTAATTTTCTTTATTGTGGCATGAATGCTCAGATCCAAATGATTCAAAATAAAAGTTCATATTGACATAAGAAATAGTAATACTTCAAGCATACTAATAAAAGCAATCATGTCTTCTCAAAATAACATGGCTAAAGAAAGTTCATCCCTACAAAATCATATAGTTAAGCTATGCTTCATTTTCGTCACACAAAAATGTTCCCAAATTCTACACCCCTGATGACAAGCCAAGCAATTGTTTCGTACTTAAATAATCTCAAACTTTTTCAACTTTCACGCAATACATGAGCCTGAGCCATGGATATAGCACTATGGGTGGAATAGAATATGATGATGGGGATTGTGTGGAGAAGACAATAAAGGAGAAAGTCTCACATTGACGAGGATAATCAACGGGCTATGGAGATGCCCATCAATTGATGTCAACATGAGGAGTAGGGATTTCCATGCAATGGATGCACTAGAGCTATAAATGAATGAAAGCTCAACAAAATAAAACTAGTGGGTGCGCATCCAACTTGCTTGCTCACGAAGACCTAGGGCATTTTGAGGAAGCCCATCGTAGGAATATACAAGCGAAGTTCTATAATGAAAAATTCCGACTAGTATATGAAAGTGACAATATATTAGACTCTTTATATGAAGAACATGGTGCTACTTTGAAGCACAATATATGAGACTCGCTATATGAAGGACATGGTGCTACTTTGAAGCACAAGTGTGGTAAAAGAGATAGTAACATTGCCCCCTTTTTATTTATTTTCTTATTTTTTTTATTTTTTTGGGCCTTTCTTTTTTTTATTTTGCCCTTTCTTCTTCTTTTTTTTTGGCCTTTCTTTTTTTTCTTTTGGCCTTTCTTTTTTTCTTTTGCGGACAATGCTCTAATAATGATGATCATCACACTTTTAATGATTTACAACACATGAATTACAACTCAAAACTAGAACAAGATATGACTCTATATGAATGCCTCCGGCGGTGTACCGGGATGGTGCAATGGATCAAGAGTGACATGTATGAAAAGTTATGCATGATGGCTTTGCCACAGATATGATGTCAACTACATGATCATGCAATGGCAATATGACAATAGTAATGCGTGTCATGATGATAAACGGAACGGTGGAAAGTTGCATGGCAATATATCTCGGAACGGCTGTGGAAATGCCATAATAGGTAGGTATGGTGGCTGTTTTGAGGAAGATATAAGGAGGTTTATGTGTGATAGAGCGTATCATATCACGGGGTTTGGATGCACCGGCGAAGTTTGCACCAACTCTCAAGGTGAGAAAGGGCAATGCGCGGTACCGAAGAGGCTAGCAATGATGGAAAGGTAAAAGTGCGTATAATCCATGGACACAACATTAGTCAAAAGAACTCATATACTTATTGCAAAAATTTGGAAGTCATCAAAAACCAAGCACTACGTGCATGCTCCTAGAGGGATAGATTGGTAGGAAAAGACCATCGCTCGTCCCCGACCGCCACTCATAAGGATGCACAATCCAAGGACACTTCATGTTTCAAATTTGTTACACAACTTTAACCATACGTGCATGCTACGGGACTTGGTAACTTCAACACAAGCATTCTTTAAATTCATAATCACCCAACTAGCATGACTTTAATATCACTACCTCCATATCTCAAAACAATTATCAAGTATCAAATTGATCGTAGCATCCAATTCACTTCCTATGATAGTTTTTATTATACCCAACTTGGATGCCTACCATTCTAGGACCAATTTTATAACCAAAGCAAATACCATGCTGTTCTAAGAGACTCTCAAAATAATATAAGTGAAGCATGAGAGACTAGCAATTTCTACAAAATTAAGCCACCGCCGTGCTCTAAAAGATATAAGTGAAGCACTAGAGCAAAAACTATCTAGCTCAAAAGATATAAGTGAAGCACATAGAGTATTATAATAAATTTCAATCAAGTGGTCTTCTCCCAAAAGGTGTGTACAGCAAGGATGGTTGTGGTAAACTAAAAAGAAAATACTAGTATCATACAAGACGCTCCAAGCAAAACACATATCATGTGGCGAATAAAAATATAGCTCCAAGTAAAGTTACCAATGAACAAAGATGAAAGAGGGGATGCCTTCCGGGGCATCCCCAAGCTTAGGCTTTTGGCTATTCTTGAATATCTTGGGGTTCCATGGGCATCCCCAAGCTTAGGCTTTTGCCACTCCTTATTCCATAGTCCATCAAATCTTTACCCAAAACTTGAAAACTTCACAACACAAAACTCAACAGGAAATCTCATAAGCTCCGTTAGTGAAAGAAAACAAAACCACCACATAAGGTACTGTAATGAACTCATTCTTTATTTATATGGGTTTTTATCATTTATGCCACCGGTTGTGTCCCACTACTCAGTTTTGCCATTAGGAATTTCAACTGCTCAAAAATGCCATCCCTTCGTTAGACACATGCTCAAAAATGCCACTAGACACCATTGTTGTGATCTCAAATCTCTTTTGCCAGGTTATAATGACATAAATACCTATGGACAAAGATGCCAACTCTCCTTCTATCTCACTACAATAAAGTGTGGGGCCTACTTGATCCCAACAGCGTTCTTATTTTCCTGTAAAATTATTCGCTTGGTTACTCCTGACAAGTGGGGCCACACTTATCATTGTGAGATAGAGAGAACTGACATGTTGTTCTAGGCTTATTTTTGTCATATAACATAGTCAACGGGTTTGAAGTGAAAATCAAAATATCTAATGGCATTTTTGAGCAATCATCTAACGGAGTGATGAAATTTTTGAGCAAGCATGTCACGTATCGATGGCATTTTTGAGTAGGTGTAACTTCTAATGGCAAACCTGAGAAGTGAGACACAACTAGTGGCATAAATGATAACAACCCTATTTATATTGGTGTTAAACCTACTGTATTCCAAGTTCTCTATGGTTCATACCACTTAATACTAGCCATAGATGCATCAAAATAAGCAAACAACACACGAAAGGCAGAATCTGTCAAAAACAGAACAGTCTATAGCAATCTGTAACTAACGCAAACTTTTGGAACTCTAAAAATCCTACCAAAATAGGACGTCCTGGAAAATTTGTGTATTGATCTACAGAAAAAATAATCAACGCAAACGCACGTCTCTGTGATTTAACAAAACTAGTTTCGTGCGTGCAAAGTTTCTGTTTTTAGCAGAATCAAATTAACTATCACCATAGGTTATCCTATAGGTTCTACTTGGCACAAACACTAATTAAAACATAAAACACATCTAAACAGAAGGTAGATGCAGAATTTATTACTAAATAGAAATAAAAACAAAAAAACACAAATAAAATTGGGTTGCCTCCTAACTAGCGCTATCGTTTAACACCCCTAGCTAGGCATAAAAGCGAAGATAGATCTAAGTAGTGCCATAATAATAAGATAAATCTTGAAAACTCATCTCATATTCTCTACGTTCAGCAGCAAGTTTTCTTTGAGGCAATCAAAAGTAATCAAAAGGGCTAGATTTAGCGGGACAAAAGTCCCCAAGATCAATCACAGGAGGAACGGGGTCCTCCCTTGGCCCTTCATAATGCACAACTAATTCATCATTATAAGCATTCTTTTGGCAAAATTTCGTGAGCCTATACTCAAGAGAGTATCCTAGATCATTATTTCGAAGAGCAAAGTCATTATTAAGTTCGGAAATTCTATCAACTAGGACATTGGTAGGAACCTTTTTTCTAAGGTTTTCATTGAAAGCAACATAGTCCAAAGATTGAAAACGCCTAATTTCCTCTTGATCGAAGAGGATCACCTCTATGGGAGGACGACCGGCGTCCACACTATAGTGCACAAAGATTTCTTTGGTCTCTCTTATTATAAATCTAAACTCATGAGCCAAAAAGATAGTAACAGCACGCATAACAGAAGAATGCTCAATATTAGAAAATTCTAGGAAAATTCTTTGTATGCAAGGATGCATATGCATAAATTGTCTTTCAAGTTCAACTACAAGCATAGCGACAACATCCGCAAGACTACTAGTTCTATGAAGAATAGAACCACCCATAGAAGGTAAAGCACCGGCACAAGTAAAGAAATCTTGAATAACACCTTTTCCAATAATGTTACCAATACCGATTCGAACCTTTTTAGTATGTAAGATAGGGGGGTTCTTCAGCAGGAGCATCAGAATTTTCCATGTTATCATTATTGTCCACGCCAACGATAATCTCCCCAATTTTAGACATAACATCAAACAAAAGCGAGGAAGAAGAAAGCAAGCAAAAGAGAGAGAGGACATTGGGAAAGAGAGGGCGAATAAAACGGCAAGGGTGAAGTGGGGGAGAGGAAAACGAGAGGCAAATGGTAAATAATGTAAATGCGAGGGAGATGAGTTTGTGATAGGTACTTGGTATGTCTTGACTTGAGCAAAGACCTCCCCAGCAACGGCGCCAGAAATCCTTCTTGCTACGTCTTGAGCTTGCGTTGGTTTTCCTTGAAGAGGAAAGGGTGATGCAACAATAGTAGCGTAAGTATTTCCCTCATTTTTTGAGAACCAAGGTATCAATCCAGTAGGAGGCTCCTCAAAAGTCCCACACACCTACACAAACAAACAAAGAACTCGCAGCCAACGCAATAAAGGGGTTGTCAATCCCTTCACGGCCACTTACGAAAGTGAGATCTGATAGAGATAGTATGATAAGATAAATATATTTTTGGTATTTTATAATATAGATTAGAAAAGTAAAGATGCAAATAAAAGTAGATTGAAAGCTTATATGATAAAAGATAGACCCGGGGGCCATAGGTTTCACTAGTGGCCTCTCTCAAGATAGCATAAGTATTACGGTGGGTGAACAAATTACTGTCGAGCAATTGATAGAAAAGTGAATAATTATGAGATTATCTAGGCATGATCATGTATATAGGCATCATGTCCGTGACAAGTAGACCGACTCCTGCCTGCATCTACTACTATTACTCCACACATCGACCGCTATCCAGCATGCATCTAGAGTTTTAAGTTCATAAGTACAGAGTAATGCATTAAGAAAGATGACATGATGTAGAGGGATAAACTCATGCAATATGATATAAACCCCATCTTTTTATCCTCGATGGCAACAATACAATACTTGCCTTGCAACCCTTATTGTCACTGGGTAAGGACACCGCAAGATTTATCCCAAAGCTAAGCACTTCTCCCATGGCAAGAAAGATCAATCTTGTAGGCCAAACCAAACTGATAATTCGTAGAGACTTGCAAAGATAACTCGATCATACATAAAAGAATTCAGAGGAGATTCAAATATTTCTCATAGATAAACTTGATCATAAACCCACAATTCACCGGATCTCGACAAACACACCGCAAAAAGAGTTACATCGAATAGATCTCCACCAGAGAGCGGGAGAACATGGTATTGAGATCCAAAAAGAGAGAAGAAGCCATCTAGCTAATAACTATGGACCCGAAGGTCTGTGGTAAACTACTCACAACTCATCGGAGGGGCTATGGTGTTGATGTAGAAGCCCTCCGTGGTCGATTCCCCCTCCGGCGGAGCGTCGGCGAAGGCTCCATGATGGGATCTCGCGGATACATAAGGTTACGGTGGTGGAAATTGTTTTTCATTGGCTCCCTGGATGTTTTCGGGGTACGTGGGTATATATGTAGGAGGAAGAAGTAGGTCGGTGGCCGCCCGAGGGGCCCACGAGATAGGGGGCGCGCCCTGTAGGGGTGGGCGCGCCCTCCACCCTTGTGGCCGCCTCGGTTGCTTCTTGGCTTGCACTCCAAGTCCTCTGGATCACGTTTGTTCCAAAAATCACGCTCCCGAAGGTTTCATTCCGTTTGGACTCCGTTTGATATTCCTTTACTTCAAAATACTGAAATAGGCAAAAAAATGCAATACGGGCTAGGCCTCCGGTTAGTAGGTTAGTCCCAAAAATGATATAAATGTGTAAAGTAAAGCCCATAAACATCCAAAACAGGTAATATAATAGCATGGAACAATAAAAAATTATAGATACGTTGGAGACGTATCACCAGCCAGCTGCTTCGTCCCCGCCAGGCAGGCATGAAGGTGACGCCGACGAGCGTGAGCTCGCCACGGCTCCTCCTGCTTGTCGCTCAGCCCCTGGACGCGCTGCTCGACCTCCACGTCGCCCTCTCGACTGCCTGGACATCTCCATTCTCCCCCAACGCCTCTCCCTTGCTTCCGTCCACCATCGCCGATGAAGCCGCAACCGCCTCGCCGTCGTAGATGCAGCCACCGACGTCTCTGCGCCACCTCATCGTGTCCAGCAGCTCCATCGTCCTCCTCTCCATTGAGCATACCGAGCCCAGAGCGCTCGTTCGCCTCGAAGCCACTTCTCTGACCTCGTCTGACTCCACCGTCGCCAGAGATCCCCTTTGCCATCACCGCTGCTGCAGCTCGTCCCCGACTGCGCCGCCTAGCTCATCTTGACCGCTGTGAGCTTGTGCCCCTTCCCATCCTTCCCATTCTCGCTGCTGTCCAATGCTTCGACCGCAACAAGCTTCACCGCACGCGCCGCCACCTAAGCTTGTCGGCGACGTAGCTCCGGCCACCCAATGGCCACCCCACCTTGTCCAACAAGTTCACCGCACCACGTAGACCACATAGGAGCTAGCATCGAGCCTCCAAGACCACCAAAGCGACGAGTTCAACCTCGTCCGAACTCCGGAAGCCGCAAAGCTCGTCGACAGTGTCGTTTTCGGAGACCAAGAGCTCAACCACCACCACCACTCGACGCGGCTCACTCCCAGCTTCACGTAGAATGCCTCGGCCGTCCAGTTGGTCACCGGAGGGCGAAACCTGCACCTCCGCCGTGCCTGGACGTCGCCAACGGCTAAATGCCGGCGAGTCAGCGCAATTTGACCAGGGGTTTGACTCCCCTGGGTCACTGACCTGTGGGCCCTGCCATTTGGCCAAACCTAGATTAGTATTAAGCTAATTCTAATTAACTTAGTTATTTAACAGAGACACTGACCAGTGGGTCCCACTGGTCAGGTTTGACCTGGACGCCCCTGTTGACCTGCTGGCACAATGCTGACGCAGCAACTCACTTTTCTGGATTTATTCTTATTCAGGAATTTTCAGAAAATAGTGCTAACTTCAAAAAATCATAGAAATTAATCTATAACTCCAAATGCAAAGTGTTATATATGAAAATGATCAGAAAAATCCAATCTATCCATCTGTACTGATTTCATGCATGTTTAAACAAGTTAACTTGCTGTTTAGTGAAAAACATGATAAAGCCCTATTTAAGATCATATATGGGTTTGGAATTTGAATCTTTGGTTCAAAATAGCTCAAACTCATCTGATAATAGTTGCAGTAGCCCAATACACTCGTACGGGTTCTTGCAGTATTCTTCCGAGGCAAGACCTACCGCCCTGTTAGCTTGCTACTGCCCGGACTCTCCGGAGTCCTGCTAGCCCAGCTATTACAGCCTAGAGTCACTTGATGATGACCGACATATTCGTTGCTGGGTCATGTATTCCTGTCCTTGTAAGTTAGTGCCATTTTGGGTTCATGACTAGCCATGTCAGCCCGGGCTCCTTGTCATATGGATGCTAGCGACACTATCATATATGTGTGCCAAAAGGCGCAAACGGTCCCGGGCCTGGTAAGGCGACACCCGTGGGGATACCATGCGTGAGGTCGCAAAGTGATATGAGGTGTTACATGCTAGATTGGTGTGGCTTTGAGTCGGGGTCCTGACAGCGTTGGCATCAGAGCCGGAATGCCTGTAGGTTCTTCAAGCCAAATTGGTCGATGTCGAGTCTAGAAATGCTTTAGTTATATGTAGGGGAATTAATTGTGGGATGGAACGTAAGGCTCTTTTTAATCCTTTACCTCATGACATTCTGATCTGAGTCAGTCCATTCTTTCCACCGAGGGTTAAGAACCAGGATCTCTTCTCTCTATCAGGTTCACATGTTACTAATCTGTAGTAACTTATAGGATTGATGGTTACAAGCCCCAGTTTTGTTCTACCACCTTAGTATGTTGTTAAGTTGGACCCAGAACCTTGATATGATGTTGTTGAGTGTCTATGCAATCTTTTGCAAAGTGTCTCAAAATCCTTTTTGAGCATTTACAGCCGTTATGCTGTCCAATTTCTGCTAGAAATTCTAATGTCTTTGAATTATTGGTGTTACAGATGTCTTCTCACACTGTTCACCAGGTGGTTCGACTGACCCGCGGCATTGACGTGCCCGGGCATATGGCCATGTTAGTACGACTGATGACTAAGACCGGCTATAGATGGTATCCTGAATATACCATCGAGGAGCAGTTCCACGACTTCTATAAGAGTCTGTTTATTTGCATTTTGAGGATCTTCCCATCTTATCCCGGTTCTACCGAGCCTCTGCACTGGTCCTATGGGCTTGGTATCACCGTGGAGATGTCCGTGCAGGACGCTTGCCTACTCTATGATCTCCATCATCCAAGCTGGGTATGCATCGCTGAATGATTCTTAGTTTCGCTATCTGCAGGTGGCATGCATGGCCAAGAGGGCTATTACACTGGGTTTTATGTCGATGTTGTTCACGAGGAGCCACTTCTTCGCACTACTACTGAGGTGTTGGAGGAGAGAGACCGAGAGAACCGTGCCTTACGCATGGAGTTGCACAACACCCGCCAGGACCACTGGCTACCTTGACACGGCTCTCACCAACCATGCAGACCGGTTACCTGGATATGTGTGACTTGTACCCTGTCCGCACACGTCTTCCAGATCGCATGGATTATGCAGATGTTGGAGGTATCACAACTTCGCGTGGGCGCCGTCTTCCACCCTTCATGGGGCCGAGGCCTTATCCGAGCCCGTATGGTCCACAGTCCCGACGTGATCGTGAGTTTCCGGATCCACACGTCCCGCTTCCAGGCTATGCGGGGGATCTCTATGAGGACTACACGGAGCTGGAGATGACTAAGCTAGATTACAACACTAGTAGTTTGTAGTAGTTGTATTTCCACAGTCCTCCGTGTCTTGTGGAATACGACGTAGTTTGTACTAGATTCTGGAGGTGTAGAAAAATAATGTATAGGAGCTTGGGATGCCTCCGATGAGATGTAATCTTCCTTTCACCGCAGTTGTACTTCAGTTTGGTCTTGTACTAAACCGTGTATGGTGTGTATGACCGATGGAATAATATGGCAGTTTTTGTATTTCCATGTCGTATGGATGAACATCTTGCTTTCGGAGTCATCCATTACATTCTGCACTTCTATGTCAGAATTTTTCATCCTTGTGTAAATCGTTGTCTTGTTTTCCTGGGATGGTCAACACCCGCAACAACCCTGCTGCCCCGGAGCAAGCTAAAGGCAGTGGGGCTAGAGATGCGAATCTGCCTCATCCTCCTTCCTTGGCTGAGGTCATGCTGGAGGCCGAAAGGAACAAACGGGAGACCAACCGTTTGCTGGAACGCATCAAGCAGAACACAACACTGCACCAGAGGAACGACTTGGTGTCTCTTAGTGACTTCATCAAGTTGCAGCCACCCACCTTCCATCACTCCGTCGAGCCCCTCGACGCTGATTATCGGCTCCGCAACATTTCCCACAGGCTACACTCTGCACATGTAGCCGAAGCTGACAAGGTCAAATATGTTGCCTATCATCTTGAAGGCCCCGCCAGCCACTGGTGGGAGAACTATGAGGCCATGCGCCCAGCTGGCTAGGTCACCACTTGGGCAAAGTTTAGTGAGGCTTTCCATGGACGTCACATTCTACAAGGTCTTATGGATCATAATAGGGAGGAGTTCTGCAGTTTCACCTAGGGTAGACTCATTGTGGATGCATACAGCAGAGAGTTTGGAAACCTAGCACATTATGCAACTGAGGAAGTCTCCACCGATGCCAAGAAGTAGGCAGGGTTCCGCAAGGGACTTAGCCTCAAGCTTCGCCGTGATCTCCATTTGCATGAGTGCACATCCTTCCAGAAGTTAGTGAAGAAGGCCATCAGTGCTGAGACAGGTCAGACTGATTTTGAAGCAACACGCAAGCACGGCCGTGACACTGGTTCCTCATCCGGTTCTGGCTCTCAGAAGCGCCGGGTGTGGGTGCCTAACACCGCTCTGCCACCTAGGTTCACACCGAGGCCATCCTATCAGGCGCCTCGTCCAACCCAGCAGTATGCATCGGCCAAGTCTTATGGTGGATCAACCAACATTACTCCCCCACGTACCAGCACAATGACATGCTTCAAGTGTGGAGAACCGGGTCACTATATGCGAGAGTGTCCCCAGATCAACGCCAACCCCAACCAGTCCGAAAAGGCTGTTAGCCGTGGCAAGGCAACAGGGAAGGTGTCGGTGTACTAGAGTAGGGGTACCCTAGTATCCCGAACTTGTGCACGGGCAGTCGCAGCACCCCGCGGCAAGGCTTGCCGGGTGACCGCCAAGGTCCTTCGTGGTTCCTTTGGATCCATTCAAGAACAAAGTATTCAAGCCAAGGAGACAAGGCCCCGGCAAGAGGAGCTTGACGGGAAGGCCAACCAAGGCACCTCAAGGAACTTGCCGCAACGCGCCACGTGTCCCAGCAAGGCCCGGTGAGCGACAAGCTTCCGGACGCGACAAGACAACGACCGCGGCAAGGCGCTTGCCGCGGCAAGCTACCACTCTGTACCCACGCTCCAGCACATCCACCAACGTGTCGCCCTGGGACCTTTCCAGGCGCGCGTGGCGAGAGGTTGTGCAGCCAGCGGTGCGAGGTGGCAAGCGACGCTGACAAGATTGCCATAATGGCAAGCGCTGGCGTCCCTGACGGTCCTTTTCTGCACTGTTTGGGCGACGCAGATGGGCATTTAATGCCTTTGTCCCCTGCCGTCAGGGTTAGGTATGATACACTGTACAAGTAGTTGTACCAACCGCAATTCTTTTCCATTTTTACCCTTGTCTACGTTGCCACTTGTCGGTGACCCCTTGAGCATATAAAAGGAGGCCCATGCGCAACGTAGAGGGCGGTTCGAAGGCAGAAAACACTCACGCTCGGTCTCGTTAGCAGCTAGTGTGTACTGTAGCACTCAGCGCTCCCGAGCAAGAACTCAATACATTCAGACATGCAGCAGTAGGAGTATTATCTCTCCGGAGAGCTCCGAAGCTGGGTAAACCGCTCGTGTGCTTCGCCTCGATCTGCTCTTCGCGCGATCTCCGCTCACCGCCGAACCGAAAGGGGCTCGGTCCGCCGGCCCCATAGGTGTCCGTGGATCAGCTCCCCACGACATCTATGGCACGCCAGGTAGGGGGCGTCGAGGTTGTGTGAACCTGATCCGGCGCTCACACGAGCTAGATCTTCATCTTCTTCATCGACATGCCACCGAAGAAGAAGGCTTCGGAGGTGGCTGCTCCGTCCACATCGATCCCACCACCACCGGAGCAAACGGGTGGTGGGGTAGACGCCGGCGGAAGAACAGGCGTCGACGAGGGACCTCACGGTGCTGCCAGGTCCAAGGACAAGGCTGCGCAGACTTTAGCGTCCGTACATGCACCGCGCCCATCTCAGGAGGCGCGGGACCGACAGCGTCATGGTACTCGCGGTGCCATATGTTCGTTGGACCAAGATCGAGCTGGTGGATCTCGGGGTGCTCAAGACCAGCACGAGCGGGACACGGTCGCCTGGACAGGATACTGCTCCTTCTAACATAGTTAGAAGTCCGAGCATATCCTGCTACTCGCACCGTTCGCCACTGCCACCCACCACTCCAGCAGAAGCTTTGGCACGAGCTCAACTGCTCCTGGATTATCCTCCAGCGGCGGACAAGATCGACGAATGGAGGGCCACCATTCAGAGTCTCATCGGCTTCGCCAACGGCGACACCCCACGGCAGCCGAGTACATCGCAGCCGCGGCAAGACTGCCAGGCACGAG
Source organism: Triticum dicoccoides (assembly GCF_002162155.2). Lineage (NCBI taxonomy): Eukaryota > Viridiplantae > Streptophyta > Magnoliopsida > Poales > Poaceae > Triticum > Triticum dicoccoides. The sequence goes on along the minus strand of NC_041385.1, from coordinate 231,116,169 downwards.
CCGATGGCGACAAAACCGGTGGGGGTGCAACCACCGTGCACTCTCCACCCCGAAGGCCAAGATCGCCGACTCGTCGGATCCACCTAGACAGCGACTCCACCGCATCATCAGATCCACGAGCTCGTCGCGATCAGCGCCAAGTTCTTCACGAATGACAGCAAGAAGATGCTCGTACTCGCATCGAGCGTCGAAGAGAAGCGCGGCGTCAATCGGACCAGCGCGCTGGGCCCTCTGTCGACATGCATATGCCAGGGGAACCAGGCGACTTGCCGTACGTGGTAGGTTGCCCTGCGTTCACTCGTGAGCTGCGGCAAGTCCAGTGGCCCAGCACGAAGAATTTCAAGCCAGACGTACCAGAGAAGTACGATGGCAAGTCGCATCCGTCGGAGTTCCTAAGCATCTACACCATCACGGTGCAAGCTGCCGGGGGGCGGGACGACAAGATCCTTGCCAACTACTTCCCGCTGGTGCTCAAGCCCAATGTCAGGTCCTGGCTCATGCACTTGCCGGACAACTCCATATCCTCCTGGGCAGATCTATGCCATCAATTTGTCGGCGCCTTTACAAGCGGCCACAAACCTCATGGCCAAGAGAGCGACCCTCATCTGCTCGCCCACAAGGAAGGAGAGCCCCTGCGCAAGTACATTCAGAGATTCAGCCGTGTACAGCACAACATCCCAGATGTCCACCCCGCCGCGGTCATCAGCGCGTTCCATCAGAACGTGCGAAACCGCAGGATGTGGGAGGAGATGGCGATGTGCAAGATCAGAGACGTCAGTGAGCTATATGCCCTGGCCGACAAGTGTGCACGTGCTGAGGAAGGGAGGAAACTCCCCGGAGAGAATACAGAAGCAGGAGGATCTGATAGCGAGGATGCTGCCCCGGCAAAGAAAAACCGGCGGCGGAACAACAGAAAGAAGAAAGGCAAAGAGGTGCTAGTCGTTGAGCAGTCCGGCAACGGAGGTGACGCCAATAAAGCCGGAGCTACCAACTGCCAGGCTGTGGCGGTCGCTGACAAACAGGACGTCACCAACAAGCAGTACTGCAAGATCCACCGCACCAAGGGCCATGAACTCCAGAGCTGCAAGAAGGTCAAGCAGCTTGTCGAGCAGCAAAAGGCTGAATACGAGCGACGCGACAAGGAGAAAGCCCAAGAAGGTACTCGAGGATCCGGCAAGAAACACCCTGGCCGAGGAGGACGCCGCGGCAAGGCCAAGCAGCGGAAAGGAGATAGACCTCCCCGCAGCCGCGACAAGGATGAAGATGACGACGACGATGAAGATATGGATGATGACGAGACCGGTGAGCAGGAGTTCCAGAAAGCCACAGAGGTCCTATGCGTTGACGGCGATGCTTCTCTGCATACTTCACACCGCCAGCTCAAGCAATGGGTGCGGGAAGTCAATGCGGCAGAACCACCCGTCGAGTCACGCAAGCCTCTGAAATGGTCCAGCACGCCTATCATCTTTGATATTGAGGACCACCCTAATCGCACAACTGCGGTCGGGTGCTTGCCGATGTTGGTTTCACCAACTATCCGCAACCTCAAGGTCACTAAGATGCTAGTTGACGGCGGGGCCAGCTTGAACCTGATCTCCTCCGCGGTACTCCAGAAACTCCAGATCCCTGACAGCGAGCTCGAAGAGACCGGCACATTCCAAGGAATCAATCCGGGAAGGAGCAAGCCGAAGGGAAAGATCACGTTTCCGGTGACATTTGGCAGCGAGTTGAACTTCAGGACTGAGAGGGTCACTTTTGACGTTGCTGACTTTCCATTGCCTTACAATGGGATACTCGGCCGTCCAGCGCTCGCCAAATTCATGGCGGCCTCTCACTATGCATACAACATGCTGAAGATGCCAGGCCCGATAAGTGTCATCTCTGTCCCTGGCGACAAGAAGGATGCTCTTATCTGTGCCGACAAGATCTACCGGGAAGCAGCAGCCGCAACAGATCGCAAGTCACTTGCCGTTGAAGCTCCCGGGGGGGAGAAGAAGACCAAGTCCAGCAAGAGTTCTGATGCCCACTCCGGCAAGCGCACCTCTTCGGAGTGCTGCGCTACCGTCGAGGACACACCATCGAGCTCCACCGGCAAGCATAAAAAGACAATGGCGGCTCCGCCAGAGACCAAGAAGGTGCCCGCCAAGGAGGACGGCACTGGTGGTACCTTCACCATCAGTGCCACTCTCGACCCTAAATAGGAAAGCGCGCTCGTTGCTTTCCTGCGGGCGAACGTCGATGTGTTTGCGTGGCAACCATCTGACATCCCCGGTGTTCCCAGGAAAGTAATCGAGCACCATCTTGCCTTCTGTCCTCATGCGCGGCCCGTCAAGCAGAAGGTCAGGAAGCAAGCAGTGGAGCGCCAAGAATTCATCGCAGAAGAAATCAAGAAGTTGGAAGCAGCAGGCCTTGTCAGAGGAGTGCTCCATCCTACGTGGTTGGCCAATCCTGTGGTCGTGCGCAAGGCAAACGGGAAATGGAGGGTTTGTATCGACTTTACCGATGTTAATAAAGCGTGTCCCAAAGACCCATTTCCCTTACCGCACATTGACCAGATTGTTGACTCCATGGCCGGATGTGACTTGCTTTCATTTCTTCACGCATACTCAGGATACCATCAGATCTTCATGGCAGAAGAGGATGAGGAGAAGATCGCATTCATCACTCCATGTGGCACATACTGTTTCATACGGATGCCTTTCGGTTTAAAGAATGCTGGTTCAACATTTGCAAGGGTAGTCCATGACGCTTTTGAGCCACAAATGCACAGAAATGTGGAAGCCTACATGGATGACATAGTTGTCAAGAGCAAGGACAAGGCAACTCTGATTCAGGATTTAGACGAAACCTTTGCAAATCTGCGCAAGATCAACCTCAAGCTTAACCCCGAGAAGTGTGTGTTTGGAGTCCCCTCCGGCAAGCTTCTCGGGTTCTTCGTGTCTCAGCGGGGAATCGAAGCCAATCCCGAAAAGATCAAGGCCATTGAGCAGATTGAAGCACCAAAGCGCGTCAAGGATGTAGGAAGACTTGCCGGTTGCGTGGCTGCTCTCAGCAGGTTTATCTCTAGGTCTGCTGAGCGCGCCCTGCCCTTTTTCAAAATGTTGAAAAAGGCGGGTCCAATGAAATGGACTCCGGAAGCGGAGGCTGCGCTGCAGGACTTAAAGAGATACCTGTCCTCCACTCCAACACTTGTCGCACCTAAGCCACAAGAGAAGTTGCTGCTGTATATAGCGGCAACCAATGAAGTGGTTAGTGTTGCGTTAGTAGCGGAAAGGGAGGCGGATGATGAGCCCGCAACCACGGCAGATGCATCCAGCGACAAGCAGGGTGCTTCACCGACAAGCTCTGGTCCCGACAAAGATGGATCTGCGCAGGCGCGTGAGGAGATGCAGAAGAGGATGGTGCAGCGCCCAGTTTACTTTGTCAGTTCCCTTCTGCAGGGGGCTAGGTCAAGGTATTTTGGTGTGCAAAAATTGCTTTTCGGCCTTCTCATGGCCTCGAGAAAGCTGCGCCATTACTTCCAAGCACATGAGATCACAGTTGTCACTCGTTTTCCGCTGAAGAGGATATTGCAGAATCCAGAAGCAACAGGCAGGATTGTCAAGTGGGAACTAGAACTGTCAAGCTTTGGCCTCAAGTTTGAGAGCACTTCAACTATCCGGAGCAGAGCATTGGCAGAATTCATAGCAGAGTGGACGCCAACACCAGATGAAGAAATTCCAGAAACGAGCATCCCCGTCAAGGAAGCAAGCAAAGAGTGGCTGATGTACTTTGATGGTGCCTTCTCGCTGCAAGGCGCCGGTGCGGGCGTGCTACTTGTCGCGCCCACCGGAGAGCACCTCAAGTACGTAGTCCAGATGCACTTTCCCAAGGAGCAAGCAACAAACAATACCGCAGAGTATGAAGGTTTGCTTCCCGGTCTCAGGATCGCAGCAGACCTTGGGATCAAGAAGCTCATTGTCAGGGGTGACTCGCAGCTTGTCGTCCGCCAAGTGAACAAGAATTATCAGAGTCCGTTGATGGAAGCTTACGTTGATGAAGTGAGAAAGTTAGAAGAGCACTTTGACGGCCTACAAATTGAACATGTTCCAAGAGCTCAGAACGACATTGCCGATGGCCTGTCAAAGTGCGCCGCACTTAAGTTACCTGTGGAACCAGGGATCTTTGTGCTCAAACTGACTCAACCGTCTGTAACGCCATCAACTGGACAGAGCAAGAAGAGGAAGTTGATTTCTGGTGACTATTTTCCGGCAGAGCTCCCCGAAGCCGCCGCCAAGAAGGTCCCCAAGATCAACACCAAGGGCGCTGAGGAGCGGTCTGCTCCGGCAAGCCCTAGGGTTTGTTCTGTTAAAGCAGACGCTCCCGACAAGTTTTGCTCCGGCAAGCTTGCCGGGGAACGTCAGGCTCCGGCTGAGCCGCAGGTTCTCGCCGTAGAAGCGGATGTTCCCGCAGCAGCAGATGTGCCTTTAGTCCTTGTTGTCGAGCCGCAAGCTCCAGCATGGCCATAGCAGATTGTCCGTTTCCTTCAGACAGGAGAACTTCCCGAAGAGCAAGAAGAAGCGGAAAGAGTAGCCCGACAGTCAAGTATGTACCAGTTTGTCAACAACACAATATACAGAAGAAGACTCAACGGTGTGAAATTGAAGTGTATTTACCGGGAAGATGGACAAAAGCTGTTGGCGGAGGTACATGGAGGCATATGTGGTCACCACATTGGCGCAAGAGCACTTGCCGGCAAAGCATTCCGGCAAGGTTTCTTTTGGCCGACAGCCCTCCAAGATGCAACTGCACAAGTAACCAAGTGTGAAGCGTGCCAGTTCCATTCCAAGCAGATACACCAGCCAGCTCAAGCTCTCCAGACAATCCCTTTATCCTGGCCATTTTTGGTCTGGGGGATCGATATCCTCGGCCCCTTTCCCCAAGCTGTCGGAGGCTTTGAGTACTTGTACGTTGCAATCGACAAGTTCACAAAGTGGCCGGAAGTGGAAGCAGTGAGGAAGGTGACAGCACAGTCAGCAGTTAAGTTCTTCAGGTCGATTGTTTGCCGGGGGGAAAGGAGAAGATAATGGTGTGGACCAGGCGTCGTTCAAGAAAGTTTTGCCTTACCGGGAAGCAAACGACAGAAAAGCTAAGTTGCCAAAGTTTGAGCAATCAGTTTTAAAATTTTAATTATCTTCCTCGAACGACCGTGCTTTGTATGGAAAACATGTGCGCAAAGGAACCAACTCGTAGCTAGTTGCACCCTTACTTTGTTTAGAGTCTGCTCAACAACTTAAGTGAGCTGCGACTAGTTGCGACAAGGTTTCTTGTCGGTGGCGGCACCGCCAGCAGGCTGCTGACGTCCCGCACTCAGCGCTCGCGGCTAAGGTGCCTGCGCCGACAAGTTCCCTAAAAGCGTAGGGCAAAAACATACAAAGGAGGGGATCAAGTAAAGGAAATAACATAGCAATCGATACCCAAAATAAAGTTATATTACAAGATAGCTTGTCGCAGCTCTAATAGATTGTTCTCGTAACATGACCAGCAGCGACAAGAAAAGGAGAAAACGGGCGGCCTAATCTACGCGATTGCCATCAACCCTCTTGATCTCGCTCACCTTGTCCACAATGGGTGCGACAAGGGTCTTGAGCGCTTCCAGATCAGCTTCCGGCGGCAGGCTCTTGAGGACATTGGTGAGGTTGAGGCCTGGGTTGCGGAAGGCCACCTTCACCAACACCTTTTGAAGAGCTCCCGCGCAGATCTTGCGCGACTCGTCGGCCAGCTGCTTTGGTATCTTCTCCCGGAGTCGCTGGAGGGCTGTCGCCACGCCTTTGAAGAACAAGGTGAGCTTGGCGCTGGGTTGGAGGTTCTCATCGGAGGGATACCCGAAATCCTCCATCCCCAGCTGCGCCAGCTCCCTGTCGATGGATGCGGAAACATCCACGAGACCCTCCGTCCAGTGCTCCACATTCTCCCTAAAAGTATTCTGGGTGGCAGCAGCACTCGCCAGCAGGGACTCGTCGGCCTTGATCTGCTTCTTCAAGGCCACCTCCTGCTCCCTGGCGCCGTCCACCGTCTTGGTCAAAGTAGTCAACTTCAACTCAAGATCTGCGTTGGAGTCCTTGGCGGTGCTAAGCTCCTTGCCCTTCTCGGCGAGACTACCTTGCAGCTCGCCGAGGGTGTAGGCGTCCTTCTCGAGGTCATGCTTGAGCACGGCAAGCTTTTCACCGCTCGTCTTGAGATCGGCCTCCAGCTACGCCACCTTCGTATCCAGCTCCTTCTTGACGGCCTCGGTAGCTGCGGCAGCATCTTCTGCTTCCTTGAGAGCCCCGCCGAATGTTTGCTCGCGCGCGGCAAGCTCCTCCTCGTGGCTGTCAAGGTTGACCTTTCGCTGCGCCAACTCACCCTCCCGCGCAAACAGCTCCTCGGCGGCAAGCCGCTGTTGCTCTTTAGCTTCGGCCTTCTCAAGGAGGAAGGCTTTCCGCGCCTCGACGAGTTGCGCCCGCTCCTCTGCCAAGGACCGGAGAGCTTCCTGGTTGCGACTACGGAGCTCCTCCGCGTGCTTCTCGATGTCCACTCCCGCCTTCGCGACAAGCGCTTCTTGGGATTCCAGCTTGGCCTGTCGAGCGCGGTAGAGTGACACCAGCTTCCGCAGTAGCTGCTCCTCCTCGGACTCGCCGCTGCTACTGCTCGGTGCATTGACCAGCGTCAGCCCAGCGGAGGCAAGCACATCTCCATCAAAGGTTTCTTCTTCAACCGGCGCCCTGGAGCTTGACTCCCAGGGGAGCTTGATGAAGACGCCATCGCCGGCCTTCAAATAGGCGCCGGGCTGGGGCTCTTCGGAGCCTGACGCTGCGGCAGCAGCGGGGGGATCGGCGGTCGGTGTAGCGCCTGACGTTCCTGCGGCCTCGGGGCCGTCAGTGCGATCACCGGACCCCTCGCCGGCTTCTGCGGCGGCAGCTTTGGCGGCCTCTTCGCCAGCGGGATCATCAGCGTCAGCTGCTTCTTCGGTGGCAGCGGCGTCGTCAGTATTGCCGCGCGCGTTCTCCTCGCTGGCAACCTCGGTCTCCATCGGCTCCGTGACAGGTGGATCTGAAGGCCGGAAGAGGGAGAAAAGTCAAGCAAATATCCAATAAGAAAATCAGAAGAAGAAGAACCCAAGGGAAGTTTTCAAGCAAGAGGATTACCTGTACTGGGTTCTACGGTCACGGTCTCCGCCACCAGGGGGTCGCTGGTACTGTCCCTTGCCGGAGACTTCTCCCTTGCCGGAGAACGCTCCCTTGCCGGGGAATCCTCCGTTGGCGGTGTAGTCGAAGCAGATGTCATGTCGGGGGCGGCTTCCGAGCGCCCCTGGTGAGGCTGCTCTGCTCCTACACAAACCAATAGTCATATGTCAGCAAAGAAAGGGCACCCATGCGCGCCTAACAGCGGGAAGTAAACCATATACTTACGCTGGGGGCTGCGCTAGGAGCTGCTTTGGGAAATAGTTGCTGGGTCCGGCAAGGTGGTCTGGGACACATCCCCTGCTGTCGCGGTGGGCTCGTCCTCGATGACTATCACCGGGACCTTGGCTCTCTTCGCCGTTCTCTGGGCCAGAGTCCTGAAAAGGAATGGGTACGGAGTAAAGCAAATCAGATACAAGACAAAACATCAAGAATTGAAGAACTACAAGTACAGCAAGAATCTTAGTCTTCTTCTTCCTCGTCGGAGGTGAGCGCGGAGAGGTCGAAGTCCGGCCCACCTGCGGCGCGACGAGGCGGAGGAGTGGGTTCCCTTGACCGCTTGGCGGGGGCAGCGGCAGGAGCAGAAGCGGTGGTCCGGGAGGACCCCGCTCCAGTTGCCGCAGCGGCGTGAGGTGCTTCCGTGGCAACGGTGCTTGCCACGGTAGAGCGTGCCGCGCAGCGCGGCGGCTGTTGACTCGTCCACCGCCCCGCCACGTCCCCAACCTTGCGGAGATGCCTTCTTGGTGGAGCTGGGGGCTCTGCTTGCGGCGGGCTGTCTGAAGACGAGGAGGAAGAGGAGTTGGTCTCCAACGGGCCGCTCGCACCCTCGGCGGGATCGCCCGACTCGACTTCAGGCCCGGCAAGCTCTCCCTCGCCGGCAAGCTCATCTCGCTCGGTAAGGCTTGTTGCCTCTGCTGCCTCTGCCTCCTCCACTGTGAATCCAAACTCGCCCACGGCAGCGGCTGCCGCCGCCTCTTCCGCTCTAGTGGCGATGCGCTGCATCTCCGCATCGGTGGTGTCGCGGGTGAGGCTTTTCTGCTCATCAGAACGGACCAACACTTCTACCAAGACGTCAAAGAACTCTTGCACGACGTCGTCTGCAGGCTCTTGCCAAGTTGGGACAATTCCATGCGAATCGCACAGTGGCATCATTGCACGGATGCGGTCGAGCGAGGAGTTGTTGCACAGCGGAACGACACCCTTCGGCAACCTGAACCATTCGGGATGTTGAGGGTCGTGTTTGAACAGTTCCTTGAGCATCGTGTCCAGTTCCAGGATAGTGAAGTTGAAGTTGAGGCCCGGGCGCAGCCTCATGATGTCCGCCGCACCCCCGAACTCCCAGGCGGGTCTCCTCCTCTCCTGCAGGGGGGCGATGTGGCGGCGAAGAAAATCTGCGCCAATGGCGCCTACAGTAAGCCCGGTAAGCCTGAGACGTAGGATCCGGGTGACGGCAATCTTCAGCCTATCGTCTTCCGGGGCCACACTGCTCCAATCGTTGCCGCGCTCTACTGGTGCTTGGCGCTGGGCGGTAAATGGCTGCGGGTTCTCCTCGACAATCCAGCACCAGTCTGCTCTCCATTCCTCCCACTTGCCGCGGAGCTCTTCCTCCAGATAAGCTTCCTTCTTGCCAGCTCTTGAGATCCAGGCGATTCCGCCGGATAAAGGCTCTCCTCTCTCAACTCGGGGCATAAAGAAGTGGCGGAAAAGAGCTACATTTGGATGGACTCCGACAAAGTTTTCGCAGAGATGTGCAAAAACTGCCATGGTCAGAACGGCATTGGGGGTGAAGTCAAGGAGGTAGAACCCGTAGGTGTTCATAATGTCGCAGAAAAATTCAGAGAAAGGCGGGCAGAGCCCGCAGTAGAAGAACAACGCGAAGAAGGGATATCCATTCGGAGCCCGTTCCGAAGCGGCGGCGAAGAGTACCTTCATGCACGGATGCGCTCGCGTCTCCGTCGACCAGAAGAGGTAGTAGTACTCCCTCAGCTCCTTCGCGGTGAGCTTGGGGGGAAGGTTGTCCGCTCCTTTCGCAGCGCCACGAGCCGCTGCGCCTCGGTCGACTTCACGGCCTTCCCCTTGCCGGCTTTCGGAGCCATGGTGGAGGTGGTGGGAGAGATCGACGGCGTTGGTCGTGCTAGTGGCGTCGGGGGGCGGAGCGCTGCTCTCTTTCAGCTTTGGGAAGAAAGGGGGGAGCGGCGGAGATTTCTGAGATTGGATTAGCAACTGGCGAGATGGGCGAACTACCCCTGTTTCCCCTGCTTATAAAGAGGGAGGGGGCGGACGTTCTGCCTTTCCGAATAAAGAAACCGCCGACGATCTCTCCCACGACGCCGAATTCAACGCGTGCCGTTCGGGGAGGGCGCGGTGGATACGGAGTAAGATACGGCGTAACCCAGGCCGCGCGTGCCCGTGCCCTGTTTTGGGCCTGGCCCAACAGCGCTCGGCACCATGTGTGGCCCAGGCCCGGGGGCTCCTGTCGGTGTACTAGAGTAGGGGTACCCTAGTATCCCGAACTTGTGCACGGGCAGTCGTAGCACCCCGCGGCAAGGCTTGCCGGGTGACCGCCAAGGTCCTCCGTGGTTCCTTTGGAGCCATTCAAGAACAAAGTATTCAAGCCAAGGAGACAAGGCCCCGGCAAGCTGCCAACCAAGGCACCTCAAGGAACTTGCCGCGACGCGCCACGCGTCCCGGAAAGGCCCGGTGAGCGACAAGCTTCCGGACGCGACAAGACAACGACCGTGGCAAGGCGCTTGCCACGGCAAGCTACCACTCTATACCCACGCTCCAGCACATCCACCAACGTGTCGCCCTGGGACCTTTCCAGGCGCGCATGGCGAGAGGCTGTGCAGCCAGCGGTGCAAGGTGGCAAGCGACGCTGACAAGATTGCCATCGTGGCAAGAGGTGGCGTCCCTGACGGTCCTTTTCTGCACTGTTTGGGCGACGCAGACGGGCATTTAATGCATTTGTCCCCTGCCGTCAGGGTTAGGTATGATACACTGTACAAGTAGTTGTACCAACCGCAATTATTTTCCATTTTTACCCTTGTCTACGTTGCCACCTGTCGGTGACCCCTTGAGCATATAAAAGGAGGCCCATGCGCAACGTAGAGGGGGGTTCGAAGGCAGAAAACACTCACGCTCGGTCTCGTTAGCAGCTAGTGTGTACTGTAGCACTCAGCGCTCCCGAGCAAGAACTCAATACATTCAGACATGCAGCAGTAGGAGTATTATCTCTCCGGAGAGCTCCGAAGCTGGGTAAACCACTCGTGTGCTTCGCCTCGATCTGCTCTTCGTGCGATCTCCGCTCCCCGCCGAACCGAAAGGGGCTCGGTCCGCCGGCCCCATAGGTGTCCGTGGATCAGCTTCCCACGACAGAAGGTGTACTATGCCAAGCCGGCCACCGTTGCACGTGGCCATGTGAACTGTGTCTCAGCTAAAGAGGCTCAAGATGATCCCAACGTCGTTCTTGGTATGCTCCTTGTTAACTGCCATCCGACATCTGTTCTTTTCGATACTGGAGCATCTCGTTCATTTATATCTGAGAGCTATGCTCGTTTGCATAACACCACATTTTGTGATATGCCCACCTCCATGGTAATTCAAACCCCAGGATCCAAATGGCAAATTTCTAGAGTGAGCCATGGGAATGAAATTCATGTTGATAGACTTGTTTTCCTTGCGTATTTGATAGCTCTCAAATCCTCAGACATTAACATCATCTTGGGTATGGACTGGATGTCAGCCCATCATGCTAAGATCGATTGCTTCTCTAGGACTGTTCAACTTACACACCCATCGGGCAAGGTAGTCAATGTCCTGACCCGAGTAGCAAAGCGACAACTATACTCTCTTAATGCTAGTCCTTTGCCAGACCTCGAAGACGTTCTGGTAGTCCGTGACTTCCGGATGTCTTTCCAGAAGAACTGGCACGTGTTCCACCTGACAGGGATGTCAAGTTCGTGATAGATCTTATCCCAGGAACTGTCCCAATATCTAGGAGACCTTATAAGATGGCACCACTAGAACTAGCCGAGCTTAAGAAACAACTCGATGAGTCCTTGAAAAAGGGTTTCATCCGCCCAAGTTCTTCTCCATGGGCTTGTCCCATCCTCTTCGTCAAGAAGAAGGATGGTACAAATCAGATGGTTGTAGATTATCGACCCGTCAACTTGGTCAGAATAAAGTACAAGTATCCGCTCCCCAGGATCAACGACCTGTATGATCAGCTTGCTGGATCCTCAATATTTTCTAAGATGGATTTGAGGTTGGGCTACCATCAAATCAAAACCAAGAACGGGGACATTCCCAAAACGGCCTTTGTTACTCGTTATGGCCAATACGAGTACACCGTCATATCCTTCGGTTTAACCAATGCCCCAACCACTTTCTCCGGGTTAATGAACTCAATCTTCATGGAGTATCTGGATAAATTCGTTGTGGTATACCTTGATGATATACTCATCTACTCGAATAATGAGGAAGAACATGCCGAGCATCTAAGGCTTGTGTTGATGAAACTTCGAGAGCATCGCCTTTATGCCATATTCTCTAAATGTGAATTTTGGTTGCCAGAAGTGACCTATTTAGGGTATTGCTGTCAATCCCGAGCAAGTTCAAGCCATTCTTAATTGGACTCCACCTGAATCAGTGAAGCAAGTTAGGAGTTTCCTTGGCTTAGCGAGCTACTGTCGCTGCTTTGTCGAGAACTTCTCCAAATTTGCTAAACCTCTAACTGAACTCCTCAAGAAAGATAAAAAGTTCGAGTGGACCCCACAATCTGAGCACAGTTTTCAAGAACTAAAAAGACGCCTGACATCTGCTCCCGTACTGGTACCACCAGATTTCTCCAAAGACTTTGTTATCTATTGCGACACCTCGCAACAAGGACTGGGTTGCATTCTCATGCAAGATCGTCATGTGATTGCCTATGCTTCACGGCAATTACACCCACATGAGGAAAATTATACTACACATGATCTAGAGCTTGCAGCTGTAGTCCATGCACTCAAAACCTGGCGACATAACCTTCTCGGTAATCGTTGCAAAATCTTCACCGATCACGAAAGTCTAAAGTATATATTCACCCAACCGGATTGAATTCTCAGGCAAAGATGTTAGGTCAAGTTGATCACATATTTCGACTTAGGAATAACTTAGACCCTAGGAAAAGCCAACGTCATGGCTGATGCACTAAGGCGTAAATCGTATTGTAACAATCTGATGTTACAACAAAGTCAACCACTTCTCCATGAGGAATTTCGGAAGCTTAACCTTCACATTGTTCCTCAAGGATTCCTTTCCACCTTGGTGGCGAAACCTACTCTTATGGATCAAATCTTAGCTTCCCAAAAGCGAGATAAAGGGATATCCCGGATCAAGGAGAACATCGCTAGCAGAGATGCTAAATGTTTATCTATAAATGATAAGGGTGTTGTGTACTTTGAGAATCGTCTAGTGGTTCCTAAGAACCAGCATCTATGGTAGTTGATCCTTAAGGAGGCTCATGAATCTCCTCTCACCATTCATCCTGGTAGTACCAAAATGTATCAGGACCTATGCCAGAGGTTCTGGTGGACTAGGATGAAAAGAGACATTGCTCAATTTGTTGCTAATTGTGACGTTTGTCGTCGTGTTAAAGCAGAGAATCAACGGCCTGCTGGAACCCTTCAACCTTTAGCTATTCCTGAATGGGAATGGGATAAAATTGGTATGGATTTCATCACCAGTTTTCCTAGGACCAAAAGAGGGAATAACGCTATCTTGGTCGTTATCGATCGTCTTTCCAAAGTAGTCCATTTCTTGCCTGTTCGCGAGAGTATAACCGCTAGTATGCTAGCAGACTTGTATATCTCCCAAATAGTGTCTATCCATGGTGTTCCATTGGAAATCAACTCGGATCGTGGAAGTCTCTTCACCTCTCGATTTTGGGGAAGTTTCCAAAATGCTATGGGAACTCGTCTCTCCTTTAGCACCGCTTTCCACCCTCAGTCAAGTGGTCAAGTAGAACGCATCAATTAAATTCTAGAACACATGCTTCAATCTTCTGTTATCTCATTCGGAATGGATTGGGATAAATGCCTTCCATTTGCCGAATTTGCTTATAACAATAGCTATCAATCTAGCTTGGGCAAAACTCCTTTTGAAGTTCTCTATGGACGAAGGTGTCGAACACCTCTTTACTGATCAGAAACCTGGGAAATACAATTCTTTGGCCCGGATATGATCCAGGAGGCAGAAGAGCAAGTTCGCATTGTTCGTGAAAAGTTGAAAACAGCCCAATCTCGTCAAAAGAGGCAATATGATCGAAAACATAAGGCTGTGACTTTTGAAGTTGACGAGAAGGCTTATCTTCGGGTTACTCCTCTGAAGGGAACCCATCGCTTCGGTATCAAAGGCACTCCTCGCTACATTGGACCCTTTCGCATTCTAGCCAAACGAGGAGAAGTAGCCTACCAATTGGAACTACCTCCGCACCTCTTCGGAGTCCATGACATCTTCCATGTTTCTCAACTCAGGCGTTGCTTCTCGGATCCTATCCGTGGAGTGGACCACGAGACGCTTGATCTCCAAGATAATCTCACATATCGAGAGTACCCCGTCCGTATCCTTGATCAAGCCGAGTGTACCACTCGACGCCATAACATCAAGTTTCTCAAGGTTCAATGGTCACACCATTCCGAGAAAGAAGCCACTTGGGAAAGGGAGGATCATCTTTGACTTGAGTACCCCACCTTCTTCTCGGAGGATCCTAAATCTCGGGACGAGAGTTTTTCTGAGTGGGGGTGAGTTGTCACACCCTAGCTAGTTCATGCATTAGAGTGCTTGCATCATGTTTATCCTCATCAAAAACTTGGAAATGGGGATGACAGTACCTCCAGCACCCCCTGAAACCAACTAGGGTTTACTAAAACTATTTTCAATGAACCTGAAATGCCCTTCTACAATGTTCATCATCTTTGCCTTGGTCTTAAACTTCTGACAAAAATGGTGTGCAATTTTCTAGGTCATCCTAAGGTCACTGGATTAAATCATAAGTTAATTGATTTGGGCATTTAAATGCTAGTAAATATTTTAAATGTCAAAATAATCCCAAACTGAAATGTTCCATGTTGGATATATTCTAAACAGTGGGCATGAGCAGTTTGGTGATTTTTGAAAGTGTTTAGCTATTTTTAGAAATGCCAAACCGTATAGAAGAAAAGAAAAACATAAATAAAAGGAAAAGCTCACTTATCAGCGTTCCACCACCCAGCCCACCTAGCGGCCTAGCACTATGCTGGCCCATGCGAGCCACCTGCTTCGACGCCGCCACGCAGGCATGGAGGTGACGCCGACGAGCGCGAGCTCGCCACGATGCCACCTGCTTGCCGCTCAGCACCTGGATGCGCTGGTCGACCTCCATGTCGCCCCTTGACCGCCTAGACATCTCCATTCTCCCCCAACGCCTCTCCCTCACTCCCCTCCGCCATGGCCGACGCAGCCGCAACTGCCTCGCCGTCATAGACGTGGCCACCATCGTCTCTGCGCCACCTCTCCATGTCCAGCAGCTCCACCATCCTGCTCTCCATCGAGCAGACTGAGCCCCGAGCACTCGTTCGCCTCGAAGACACTTCACCGACCTCGTCCGACTCCGCCGTCGCCGGAGATCCACTTCGCCATCACCGCTGCTGCAGCTCGTCCCCGACCGTGCTGCCTAGCTCATCGTGACCGCCATGAGCTTCTGCCCCTTCCCATCCTTCCCGTTCTCGCTATCGTCCACTGCGTCGACCGCAACGAGATTCACCATACGTGCCGCCACCTGAGCTCGTCGCCAATGTAGCTCCGGCCACCCAACTGCCATCCCACCTTGTCCAACAAGTTCACCGCACCACGTAGACCACATAGGAGCTGGCCTCGAGCCTCCAAGACCACCACAACAACGAATTCAACCTTGTCCGAACTCCGGCAGCCGCAAAGCTCGTCGTCGGCGTCGTTTCCGGCGACCTAGAGCTCAACCACCACCACCACTCAACGCGGCTCACTCCCAGCTTCACGTAGATGGCCCCCGCCGTCCATTTGGTCGCTGGAGGGCAAAACTCGCACCTCCGCCACGTCTGGACATCGCCGGCGGCTAAACACCGGTGAGTCAGCGTAGTTTGACAAGGGGTTTGACTCCCCTGGGTCACTGACATGTGGGCCCTGCCATTTGGTCAAACCTAGATTAGTATTAAGCTAATTCTAATTAACTTAGTTATTTAACAGAGACACTGACCAGTGGGTCCCACTGGTCAGCTTTGACCTAGACGCCCCTGTTGACCTGCTGGCGCAATGCTCATGCGGTAACTCACTTTTCTGGATTTATTCTTATTCAGGAAATTTTAGAAAATAGTGCTAACTTCAAAAAATCATAAAAATTAATCTGTAACTCCAAATGCAAAGTGTTATATATGAAAAATGATCAACAAAATCCAATCTATCCATTTGTATTAGTTTCTTGCATGTTTAAACAAGTTAACTTGATGTTTAGTGCAAAACATGATAAAGCACTATTTAAGATCATATATGAGTTCGGAATTTGAATCTTTGGTTCAAAATTGCTCAAACTCATCTGATCATAGTTGCATTAGCCCAATACACTCATGTTGCCATGTCTCATGCATGCATCATATTGTTGCACATTGTTTGGTATTGATTGTATATCGGAGCTCTCTGCGGTAGGTCCTACCACGGAAGAATATCGCGAGAACCTGTACGAAGACCAGTATCAGACTACGGACCCGCAAGGCAAGCAACCAACTAATTGATCATATCGATACAATCCCATGTTCTCGCTTCTGCTCTCTTTTATTGCATTTACGACAATGCGTTTCAAACTGTTGTGTGCTACGGTAGTTGAACTAATTTCCTCTGCATGACCTGTCATTGCCACAGTAACTAGATGAAACCCACTAGCATGTGTAGGAGTTGATTGAGCCATATGTATGTGTTTCCTACCTTGCTATGCCTGCTATGCTTAGAGTTGTGTCAGGTCTGGTTCATCCGGGTGATGGGCTAGAGTGAAATGATCATGTCGGTAATGAGAGTGATGTGTTGAACACAATTTGGTAAATGTATCGATGAGAGGCCATGTAGGAGTACATGGTTGGTCGTTTCATCGGAACCGTCCCTAAGCACTGAGATCTGTATGTGTCATTTAAGATTCAACTACTACCATGCATTGGGCCCTGAAATATGACCCCGCTCGACTTCTTAACCACCCTAGTCCTCTGTCTAGGAGTTGCAAGTAGTTTCTGGTGTTTGTAGTATACTGGAGGCCGTGGACAGCGCTAGCCCTCGGGGTGGGCTGTGATGCGGTAGGTACATGGGATGGTGTACCAGATGCCCGTTTGGTATCTCGAGAACCCTGCACACATCGTTCGGCGCCGTATGTGGAATCCTCGGCCGGACTCCCTGCGGATGGAACCTGAATAGGTGATAAACCTAGACTAGAGACTTAAGTGTTTAGGTAGGTCGTGGTCTACACCCACGTCGGCTTTCGCTTGAAGTCTGCTGAACACATGTCGCGTGCAGACGCTAAGTGGTGGAAACATGTATGAAGAAGTACACCCCTGCAGGGTTAACATCATCTATTCGAATAGCCGCGTCTGCGGTGAAGGACTATTTGGTTGCCTATACAGTTCATAGACAAGTAAATGGAAACTACTAAAAGCCTCAAGATAAGTGTGAGTGCCAAGGATGGACCTTCCGTAGGAAGACGGAGGTGGATCCTCGGTGGTGTATTGAAGTGGTATGGAGTGGACTCGAGTGCGCAAAACAATTAAAAGTTGGTGTCTCGTAAGATAGCTTAGCCAAGAGTCAAAGCTGGCTTGCTGCAATAACCCCACCATCCTTTCTTGATAATGTGCATGTATGTAGGATCTGATGTAAGTCTTGTTGAGTACCTTTGTAATCATGTTTTCTTAATTTACGTTTTACAAAAGATGTTGCAACCCCTTCTGATGGGTTCTTCGTAGACCTTGATGTCGAAGAGTAGGCTGAGGCCCAGGTGGTGATCCTGAGCACATGGTGGACCCATGTAGGATAGCTAGGCTTCCTCAAGCCTCTTTTATTTTCTAGATGTATGTACTCAGACATGTTGCTTCCGCTTATGGCTTGTATGTTTTTATGACTTGAATGCTGGGTCGTGTGACCCATATCTGTGTGAATGATATGTATGGATCTCTGGAGCCTTTAAATAAAGTACTTGAGTTGTAGAGTTTTGTTGTGATGCCATGTTGTATTTGCACATATCGAGCATATTGTGTGTATGATTGAAATGCTTGGTATGTGTGGGATCTGACTATCTAGTTGTTTATCCTTGGTAGCCTCTCTTACCGGGAAATGTCTCCTAGTGCTTCCACTGAGCCTTGGTAGCTTCCTATTGCTCTGGAACACTTAGGCTGGCCGGCATGTGTCCTTCTTTGTTCCCGTGTCTGTCCCTTCGGGGAAATGTCACGCGGTGTCTACCGGAGTCCTGTTAGCCTGCTACTGCCCGGACTCTCCGGAGTCCTGCTAGCCCAACTGCTACAGCCCGGATTCACTTGCTGATGACCGACACGTTCGTTGTTGAGTCATGTATGCCTGTCCCTATAAGTTAGTGCCACTTTGGCTTCACGACTAGCCATGTCAGCCCGGGCTCCTTTTCATATGGATGCTAGCGACACTATCATATGCGTGTGCCAAAAGGCGCAAATGGTCCTGGGCCTGGTAAGGCGAAGCCCGTGGGGATACCGTGCATGAGGCCGCAAAGTGATCTGAGGTGTTACATGCTAGATCGGTGTGGCATTGAGTCGGGGTCCTGACAATCCTGTTGCGCGACTGAGAAACGGTGGAGTTTGCTCTCCTGCTGCTCGGAGCAGTGCTCGGATCTGCTCCAAGCCTCTTCCAGCTTCTGAATGGGATTGCTGAATAGACTCTGCTATATGTGCAGAAGCTGTAAGATTCTGGACCGGAGTGCAGTATACCTGGGGTTCAGGCGGAAACAATTGTCGTTGTCGTCGACTGGATTTGGGGATCAGTCAACGAGCAAGTTCGTCGAGAGAATGTTGGAGGTTCTCCAAATGCGCGCGCTTGGCCAACGTGGCCAGGCGCGCAGCATCCAAGGCCTGAGCCTCGGCGGTCTCCCCCATGATGGGGGTCTTAAGCGCCTCCATGTTGCGGCCGTGGAACTCTTCCCTCTACTGCGAATTGAGAGGTTGGGGCTCGTACTCATCATAGTCATACGACGGTCCATCACCGTCACCGTTGTCGTTGTTGCCGCGAAACCTGGGTGGGCTGCGACGGGAGTCGACCATGAGAACTTCTGCCACGGGGTCGCTGCTCCCACGCTCGGAAAGAGTATCCGGTTGACTGGACCGCAGAGAAATTCGTCGGGCTTGATCGCTGCGACTTGAGGGGTGGCCGTCTAACGGGCCACCGCATGCTTTACCCACCGCTGGAGCCAAGACCGACCAGATCGCTTGTGGCGGCGTCCAGCAGAGTGAGTGGATGATGCGAGGACTGACTGATATGGAGTCGACGGCTGTCGTAGAAGAACGCCGCAGGCACTTACGCGGAAGTGCGATGCCCCGCGGATCGGAAGAGCCTCAACATCGAGGGGGGCTTCTTGGAGCCAGGCGGAATCGTCGGTGTAGTGAGCGCGCCGAGTCAGAACTCATGGCCCACGACCATACCACCGCCGGAAACCATGCTTATGAAGATCGGAAAAAATGCAACCTCGCCGGAAATTGCCAAGACGCTTTGCCCCACGGTGGGCGCCAACTGTCGTGGTACTAAGTCTGAAGCTATGGCGAGGCTGTACACATGAGTTTACGAGTTCAGGCCCCTCTCGGAGTAGGCAAAGCCCTACGTCTCGGTGCCCTGAGGCGGTCGACTGGAATATGGTTGTGTGTTACAAAGGGTGCGAACCCTTGTGCTAGAGGAGGGCAGTGGCTTATATAGAGTGCGCTAGTACCCCAGTCGTCCCCCGTTACAGGGTTCAGTGTACATTAAGATAGGGCATTACTCGTAACGCCAGCAATAAAGAGCCATTAATGAACTTTAAGACTACGGAGTGAACGCCTGACCGTTGCCATCCTGAGTGACTCTAAGTCTTCTGTACTCCAAGTGGTTTCTTGTTTGGTCGAGTGACTTCACCTTGGTCAAATGGAATTGGAATATCTGAGTGAGGTAATTGGTCGAGTGGATTGCACTCCATGGTTACTTCGGTTGGTATCTCTTGTTATACTTTAAATGTCCTTGATTCTAGGGTAGTGACCTTGGGTAGGGCGTATAGGTCAGACCTATGACCCTACCCTAGGTCCATGGCATCGTCACTTAGCTTTGGGTTCAACCTTGCTGTGTCCGTTCTCAGTAACAGTAGGGGCAGCAAGGCACGTATTATATTATTTCCATCGAGGATAAAAAGATGGGGTTTTCATCATATTGCTTGAGTTAATTCCTCTACATCATGTCATCTTACTTAATGCGTTACTCTGTTCTTCATGAACTTAATACTCTAGATGCAGACAGGAGTCGGTCGATGTGTGGAGTAATAGTAGTAGATGCAGAATCGTTTTGGTCTACTTGACATGGACGTGATGCCTATGTTCATGATCATTGCCTTAGATATTGTCATAATTATGCGCTCTTCTATCAATTGCTCAGCAGTAATTTGTTCACCCACCGTATTATTTGCTATCTTGAGAGAAGCCCCTAGTGAAACCTATGGCCCCCGGGTCTCTTTTCCATCATATTAAGTCTATTTTCCATCATACTAGTTTCCGATCTACTTTTTGCAATCTTTTACTTTCCGATTTATAAACCAAAAATACCAAAAATATTTACTTTACCATTTATCTATCTCTATCAGATCTCACTTTTGCAACTAAGCGTGAAGGGATTGACAACCCCTTTATTGCGTTTGGTGCAAGTTGTTGATTGTTTGTGCAGGTATTCGGTGACTTGTGCGTTGTCTCCTATAGGATTGATACCTTGGTTCTCAAACTGAGGGAAATACTTACTCTACTTTGCTGCATCACCCTTTCCTCTTCAAGGGAAAAACAACGCAAGCTCAAGAGGTAGCGGAGCACTAGGTGATACATCTATTTATCCATGCATTTAATTATTACGGAGTAGTAGATAAATAGTACTACAACTAGCTAACTTGTCCGTCACAGTCACTTTTGTTCTTAAACTTGTTACATGTATAATACTACTAGTATGTGAAACTGTGTCGTAACTTGTGAACGCGTCCAGATATGGTCAACAACAACATCGCCCGCACGTTCTTCGTGTTTGCCCGTGCGTCTAAACGTAGAAGGGGAGGAGAGAGAGAGCATACATAGAACCCACTAGTAAGTGAAGGTGAATAGTACATGCTAACGAGCCGGTCCCACTAATGTACTAAAATTAATATTAAAACATGTTATCCATTAAATAGGTTGTGGTAATATAAAAACATTATATCAACAAAGGGGGGTACAATAAACGTTGCTACTATGTGGCCTATTGACGTGCCTATTTAACACTCCTATACTCAAATAGAATAATTAATCAAGCAAACATATGTAAACAATGCAAACATAACAGCAATATGTCTAAACAGAACAATCTGTAAAGAATGCAAGTGGAATTATACTTCCCTAAATCCAAAAATATTGAAAGTTACCACATTGTAGAAAATTTGTTGTTACTCATTGTGTAAAAATTTCAGAATTTTATCATGTTCTGACTATTCACTAATATTCAGACAATGATAGAAAACTTTTTGTTTTCTAAACAACAACATATAGACTTGCAAAATAAGCATGGTAAAAGCTACACTTCACCTTTTTATTGAAAAAAAGATGCAAAACATTACTCTAAATAACAGCATGCAAATCATAATAAAAGCAAATGACGCTCTAAGCAAAACGTATATCATGTGACGAATAAAAATATAGCTCCAAGTGAGGTTACCAATAATGTTGGAGACGAAAAAGGGGATGCCTTCCGGGGCATCCCCAAGCTTAGTTGCTTCGATCTTCCTTGAATATTACCTTGGGGTGCCTTGGGCATCCCCAATCTTAGGGTCTTTCCACTCCCTATTCTCCTCATATTGATATCTCACCCAACACTTGAAAACTTCAATCACATAAAACTTAACGTAACTTTGTGAGATGGGTTAGTATAGTAAAACAAATCATTCACTTGGTACTGTCAATACAAGATTCAAAATTGTTCCCACATAATGCCTACTGTACCATATAATTTCTACAACTTATATTGACAATATAAGCCATAGAAACTAGAAAACAAGCAAACTATGCATTGAAAACAGAATCTATTAAAACAGGATTTTTTTTGAAACTATGATGATTTTTATAGCAAATTCAGAAACTATATGCCCTAATGCATAAAAATCAAAACTATGGCCCCGTCGGCCTTCTGTTGGCCGAAGAGGGACTTTTCGGCCTACCGTTGGCCGAAGTGGGCTCTTGAGCGGCCGAAGAGCACTTTTCGGCTTTCCGTTGGCCGAAAAGTGTCAGGGGCACAAAACATAATTAAGATGGCGTCAAATGAAAAAGTTATGAACATGAAAAATCTTCGTCTCATCGAAACGGTTGATTTTGATATAAAAATCGTCTTAATCCTGCGTTGTATGCAACCTGTAGAGTCAAAACAAGGTCAGGGGCAGAAGCTGCAGAGTTACTTCGGACAGACCGAATGGATGTCAGAAAATTTGTCACGAGACACCTTATGCACTCGGTGAGACCGTGTGGAATATAGAAGAGTACACAAGTTTGGTCACGTTCACTCGGTGAGACCGAACCAAACCACTCGGAGGATCCGAAAAATCTCCAAAGATTTTTGGATAGAATTTTAGTCCTTTTATTGCACGGGAAGTCCAGCCGCCTCATAAATCGATGTGGGCATTGTTCATCTGCACCGGGAAGACATATGCCGGCATTAAAGAAATGTCTCTGTTGCAATGGCAGGAATTGAGACGAAAACTTTCGGCGGTGGCGTCATCCACCATAAAAGTAGAGGCAATGGTCACCTCTCAGGCCCGTCACCGTGCACCCTCGACGTCAGGGGTGATGCACACAAAAATGTCACCGTGTACCCTCGACGCTGGGGTGATGCACCGTAGCTCACGTCAAAGGAGACCCAGCCGAAAGCGCGGTACGCAAACAGTCCTCCAGGTGCAGACAAACAATTTTTCGGATCAAAAATCCACTTTAACTCGGACAGGAATCTTTGGTAAATTTTCGGATCCATTCGGAGCCTCCGAGTGGTTTGGTTCGGTCTCACAGAGTGAACGTGACCAAACTTGCGTACTCTTCTATATTCCATACGGTCTCACCGAGTGCACCGGATGTCCCGTGACAAATTTTCTGACATCCATTCGGTCTGTCCGAAGTAACTCTGTAGCTTCTGCCCTTGACCTTGTTTTGGCTCTATAGGTTGCATACGACCTTGGATTAAGACGATTTTTATATCAAAATCAACCGTTTCGACGAGACGAAGATTTTTCATGTTGATAACTTTTTCATTTGAGGCCATCTTAATTACGTTTTGTGCCCCTGACACTTTTCGGCCAACAGGAAGCCGAAAAGTGCTCTTCGGCCAACGGAAAGCCGAAGATACTATATTCGGCCCAGCTGGGTAATCTTCGGCCAACGGGAGGCTGAAGAGCCCACTTCGGCCAACGGTAGGCCGAAAAGTCCCTCTTCGGCCAACAGAAGTCCGACGGGGTCATAGTTTCGATTTTTATGCATAGGGCCGTATAGTTTTTGAATTTTCTATAAAAATCATCATAGTTTCAGAAAAAAAATCTTAAAACAGAACAGTCTGTAATGATCTGAACAACAACCATACTTATGTTACTCCAAAAATTCTAAAAACTTAGGACAATATAGGAAATTTGTATATCAATCTTGTGTAAGAAATTCATATTAAAATCACGCTTCTTTGAATTTCTAAAATTCTGGTGATGAGCGCAAAAGTTTCTGTTTTTTAGCAGGATCAAATCAACTATCACCAAAGATCATCAAAAAGGCTTTACTTGGCACTTATTGAAACAAAAGCTATAAAACATGATTAGTATAGTAGCTTAATCATGTGGACACACAAAAACAGTAGGGGTAAATGTTGGGTTGTCTCCCAATAAGCGCTTTTCTTTAATGCCTTTCTAGCTAGGCATGATGATTTCAATGATGCTCACGTAAAGCATAAGAATTGAAACATAATGGGAGCATCATGAAGCATATGACTAGAACATTTAAGTCTAACCCACTTCCTATCCATAGGGATTTTTTGAGCAAAAAATTTATGGGAACAAGAATCAACTAGCATAGGAAGGCAAAACAAGCATGACTTCAAAACTTTCAACACATAGAGAGGAAACTTCATTGCAATATGTAAAAAACATATGTTCCTCTCTAATAAATTTTTTTCGTAGCATCATGAATGAATTCAACAATATAATTGTCACATAAAGCATTATTTTCATGATCCACAACCATACAAATTTTATTACTCTCCACATAAGCAAAATTCTTCTCATTCATAGTAGTGGAAGCAAATCAACAAAATAGCTATCATGTGAGGCATAATCCAATTGAAAATTAAAATCACAATGACAAGTTTCATGGTTATCATTATTATTTATAGCATACATGTCATCACAATAATCATCATAGATAGCAACTTTGTTCTCATAATCAATTGAAGCCTCTTCCAAAATAGTGGATTCATCACTAAATAAAGTCATGACCTCTCCATATCCACTTTCATAAATATTGCAAGATTCAACACCCTCCAAAATAGTGGGATCATTACCTAGAGTTGACACTCTTCCAAACCCACTTTCATCAATATAATCCTCATAAATAGGAGGCATGCTATCATCATAATAAATTTGCTCATCAAAACTTAGGGGACAAAAAATATCATCTTCATCGAACATAGCATCCCCAAGCTTATGGCTTTGCATATCATTAACATCATGGATATTCAAAGAATTCATACTAACAACATTGCAATCATGCTCATCATTCAAATATTTAGTGCCAAACATTTTATTGACTTCTTCTTCTAACACTTTGGCACAATTTTCCTTTCCATCATTTTCACGGAAGACATTATAAACATGAATTATATGAGGCAACCTCAATTCCATTTTTTGTTCTAATTTTCTTTTATAAAATAAACTAGTGATAAAACAAGAAACTAAAAGATTCCATTGTAATATCTAAAGATATACCTTCAAGCACTCACCTCTCCGGCAACGGTGCCAGAAAAGAGCTTGATGTCTACTACGCAACCTTTCTTCTTGTAGACGTTGTTTGGCCTCCAAGTGTAGAATTTTGTAGGACAGCAGTGAATTTCCCTCAAGTGGATGACCTATGGTTTATCAATCCATGGGAGGCGTAGGATGAAGATGGTCTCTCTCAAACAACCCTGTAATCAAATAACAAAGAGTCTCTTGTGTCCGCAACACACCCAATACAATGGTAAATTGTATAGGTGCACTAGTTCGGTGAAGAGATAGTGATACAAGTGTAATATGGATAGTAGATATAGGTTTTTGTAATCTAAAAATACAAAAATAGCAAGGTAACGAGTAACAAAAAGTGAGCAAAAACTCTATTGCAATGCTTAAAAACAAGGCCTAGGGTTCATACTTTCACAAGTGCAAATTCTCTCAACAATGATAACATAAGTGGATCACATAACAATCCCTCAACGTGCAACAAAGAGTCACTCCAAAGTTTCTATCGGAGAACGTAGGACAAAAACGTGCATCAACCCCTATGCATAGATTACCCCAATGTCACCTCGGGAATCCGTGAATTGACTGCCAAAACATACATCAAGTGAATCAATAGAACATCCCATTGTCACCACAAACATCCCATCGCAAGACATACATCAAGAATTCTCAAATCCGATACTCAATCCAACACAATGAAACCTCAGAGAGCAAGACTCAATTCATCACAAGAATGTACAGGGGGAAGAACACTATATGATCCAACTATAATAACAAAGCTTGCGATACATCAATATCGTGCCAAATCAAGAACACGAGAGAGAGAGAGAGGGAGAGAGGGAGAGAGATCAAACACATAGCTACTAGTACATACCGTCAGCTCCAAGGGTGAACTACTCCCTCCTCATCATGGAAACCGCTAGGATGATGAAGATGGCCTTCGGTGATGGTTTCCTCCTCCGGCAGGGTGCCGGAACGGGCCCCCGATTGGGTTTTCGTGGCTACAGAGGCTTGTGGCAGTGGAACTTCTGATCTATGGTTCTTTTTGGATGTTTCTATATTTATAAGAAAAATTGTGTCAGAATCAAGTTAGGGGGTTCCCGAGGAGCCCACAAGCCAAGGGCGCGCCCCCTAGGCTTGTGGTCGCCTCGGGACTCTTCTGGCCCAACTCCAATGCTCTGTGGGTCTCTTCTAGTCCATAAAAAATCACCGTAAATTTTCAACTCGTTTGGACACCGTTTGGTATTCCTTTTCTGTAAAACTCAAAAACAAGGAAAAAACAAAAATTGGCACTGGGCTCTAGGTTAATATGTTAGTCCCAAAAATAATACTCCCTCCGTCCCAAAATAAGTGACTTAACTTTATACTAGCTTTAGTGCAAAGTTAGTACAAAGTTGAGTCACTTATTTTGGGATAGAGGGAGCATAAAATAGCATATTAGTGCATATAAAACATCCAAAACAGATAATATAATAGCATGGAACAATCAAAAATTATAGATACGTTGGAGACGTATCAAAGGTACTCGAGTGCAGTACAGCCGCGGAGTAGGCACTCCATGTCATCCTTTGGGATGCATACGGCGACGAGCTCGAGGTGCTTTAGTCGTGGTAGAAAAAGAGCGGACGTGTCATTAAGGGGGGAATAGTAGTTCATGAACTTGGCGAGGCGCAGGATGGGCGTGAGGCGGAGCGCAGACGTTCGCAGCGAGCGCATATGCCCATCATTAAAGCTAAGCTCCCCAAGCTGATCTAGGACGGGGGAATGAAACCACTCGTCAAGCTTTGCTTGGTCCTTGTCATTGGGATGAAACTTTCCCATGATAACACTACAAAGAAAAGACACATCCGTGACATTTTGGGCCGAACGAAAAAAATTGATGTCATACTTATGACACTTCTATGACGATAATTGTGACAAAACCTGGTATCATCATAGATGTGGTGGGATCCTACTTCTATGACAAAAAATGATGACAGAAAATGGGCTTTTCATCCTGGGCGGGACGGAGATGCAGCTGCATGACATTCTTTGGGCCGTCCATGACGGAGAAAACCGTGGTAGAAGCGAGGGCGAGGAAAATTTCGGGGAGTTCCCGGTTACGGTGGGTGGTCGGGGGCCGAGCGACGTGCATTTCTCTCATACACGTACACACGTGTGTGCGAGGCATTGGGCTCTAACTGAACCCGAGCGAGGCGTTGGGCTCTAAATGAACCCGAGCGATCGCAGTAGCTACGTTACTGAACCCGAGTGATTCCTTCGCTACTGCTGCTAACTGAAGCCGATCGATGTGGCCCATGGATGAACAGTGAGCGTTGCTGGGGGGTTTGGATAAATAGTTCCTGGTGAGGGTGGATGAACAGGACCCCGTGGTGTTGCCTCTGGATGAATAGGACCCCGATCGAGCCGGTTGGGGCTGGATGAACAGGACCGCGTGGAGGGCTAGATGAACAGGACGACCCCGTGGAGGGCTGGATGAACAGTAGCCCGTGGATGGGTGGTTGAACAGTAGCCCGTGGAGAGGGCTAGCTGAACAGTAGCCGGTGGAGTAGCGCACGATGGAGGCTAGATGAACAGGAGCCGTGGATGAACAGTCGCGGGTGGAGGCTGGAGGAGGTCGACGGTGGATGAACAGTAGCCCATGGAGGCTGGAGGAGCTCAACGGTGGAGATGAACAGTATCCCGTGAAGTCCCATTTTGTGATACGCCACACCCCTCCCGATGAACAGGACCCCCATTTCGACCGTAGCACTCCAACACAAGTTCGTTTCCTCCGCTTTGTGGTACGCCACACCCCTCCCGATCAATAGGACCTCATTTTGACCGTAGCAGGTCCAACAGAAGTTTGTTTCCTCCGTTTTGCGGTATGCCAGACCCCTCCCGATGAACAGGATCCCGTTTCGACCATGGCCAGTCGAACACAAGGCTGTTTCCTTCGTTCTACAGTGTGCCAGGCCTCCTTTCCATCAGCTGTTCCGTCCAAGCCCTCCCTATGAACACGACGACACATTCCGTTCTGGCCCTGCCGGTTGCCTCCCCATGAACACGATGACGACACAGTTTCTCCGTTCCGACCCAGCCATGTACACGAGCCCTGGCCGTACGTATGCGTGAGTAGGCATTCGAGACCCCGCCCGTATGTACGTACATGGTTGTATTTACTTTCTTGCACCCTGGCCGTTATACGTACGTGTGTATGCTTGGTGCGCGCCTCTACTCCGACACGTGCGCGCCTCTACATCGACCAGTATGTACATACACGTTCGCGACCAGAATGACAATGCTATGTACGCTTCGACCAGGTGGGTCCCGACTGTCAGGCAATTCCTTGTGTGCGAAGATGTAGCTGGTGGGTCCCAGCAGCCAGGGGGCGAATTGTTTTTTTTTGCTCGGGCGCACTTCCTTGCGTGCGAAGATGTAGCTGGTGGGTCCCAGCAGTCAGAGGGAAATGTTTTTTTCATGAAATACAGTGGCCTGTCTGGTGGGTCCCTGCTGTCAGGTGGAGGAATAATTATTTTGCACGTAATAAGGAGCCAATTCCTTGCGGTTGCCGTGGACCCAGCTGTCAGCCTATCAACGTACAGTACTCTTCCGATAGAAGTCGTTCCTTGACCATGTTGACCATGTTGTGCCGAGAGCACCAGGGCGGTGGATGACGGAGAGGCCTAGGAAGGGGATGACGCAGAGCTGGGGAAGACGCAGTAGTGGATGCCCACGCGGAGAGGAGTACGAGGGTTCACTGGTTTGGCTGCGATGTGAGGCTGCCATCGCCGCAGAATAGCAGGGGGTGCGGGTGAGTAGAGGAATGGCCTGGCCAGCGGTGGGAGTAGTAGGGGGCGGTGAGGCCTCCAAGGCATCACAGCTGGCCACGGGAGGCAGGAGCACGCGACACGACCGACGCTGGTTTGGGAGGCTGGAGCAAGAACACCAGAGGTTGAAGAAGCACTACGGCCGTTGGATGGACATCGTATGGTCACTGGATCTAGAATCGTTCATATTGACTAAGTTGACAAACCCTCTGTCCCTCCCATCTTAGTTGGCCCACAAGTCAGCCTCCCACTATGGTGGGTCCCAGCTAGCAGGGGATGTTTATTTTTTTGTGCATAATAAGGAGGCACTTCCTTGCGTGCGAAGATATAGCTGGTGGGTCCGACCTGACAGCGGGGGGAACGTTTTTTTCGCGAAATATAGAGGCCCTTCCAGTGGGTCCTTGCTGCCAAGTGGAGGAATCATTATTTTGCGCATAATCAAGAGGCATTTCCTTGCGTGCAGCCATGGACCCAGTTGTCAGCCTCTCCACGTACAGTACTCTTCCGATGGAAGTCATTCCTTGACCATGTTGACCACGCCACGCCAAGAGCACCAGGGCAGTGGACGACGGCGAGGCCTAGGAAGGGGACGACGCGGAGCCGGGGAAGACGCTGCAGTGGATGCCCACACGGAGAGGAGTACGAGGGTTCACTGGTTCTGCTGCGGTGCGAGGCTGCCGTCGTCGCAGGGCCTAGCTAGAGGTGGGAGTAGTAGGGGGCGGTGAGGCCTCAACAGCAGCACAGCAGGCCACTGGAGGCAGGAGCAGGCAGTCTGGCCAGCGCTGATTTGGGCGGCTGGTGCAAGAAGAGCAGCGATTGAAGAAGCAGCATGACCGTTCAATTCAAATCCAATGGTTACTTCTGGTAGAATCGTTTATTGACTAAGTTGACAAGCCCTGCGTACGTGTCAACTTAGTAGGCCCATAGGTTAGCCTCCCAACCAGTGCGCCCCAGATGTCAGTGGGAGGAATCATTTTTTCGCGTAATAAGGAGGCACTTGATTGCGTGCGGCAAGGCCAGCGGAGGGAGTAGGGTGGGCCGGTGAAGCCTGCGCGGCATTACAGCGGGCAACAAGAGGAGGGAGCAGGCAGTCTCGTCGGCGCTAGTTTAGGCAGCTGCAGCAGGATGATCAGAGATTGAAGAAGCACGTCGGCTGTTGGATGGACATCCAACAGTCACTGCTGCTAGAATCGTGTGTGTTGACTCACAAAGCCTTGCGTAAACAAGTCAGCCACGAAATCTGTGGCGTGTACATCCCATTTGCTATTATTTTTACAATTTTTACTCATTTTCTAATTCATATGGAATTTATTGCAACCCATTTTCTATTTTTAGAATTGCTGCCCATTTTCTGGTCAGTACCAGGGTTAAAAAAATTAACTAAATATGTGCAAAATTTTGAAAATTTGCAATTTTTTTCTGGGAAACAAAACATTCTTAATCCAAAAAATAGTATCCGTACTAAAACAAATTTAAAAATAAATTAGTACTATGTCATGTTAAATCCAATAAAATAGTATAAAATATCAGTGAAGAAAAAAACAAAAAAAAACTAATATCCCGTTTGCTATTTTTTTTGGAATTTTCAACCCCTTTGATATTACTTTTAACAAACATTGACCATACTCTTTGGCTAGGCCGGAATGCATCCCTCCTCGTCTTGAAAGATTTGCAGCCTAGTAAGTTGAAGAAAACAAATAGGCCTAGCTTGGGTATTCTTCAAAAAGAAATACTGGGCTACCTATTTTCCCAAAGAAAAAACTGCTGGGTTGGTCATGTTGTTAGACGGGCCACAGAGACCGCACAACCCAGTTTATAGCCTAATCCTCCGAATTACTACTCAAAGAAAAAAGTTGTGCCATTATGTCGTTAATTGACTATACGTTGAAAATGATGTGGGTCCCAGATATCAGCAGGGTGGATTAGAGTAAAAAAACAAGGGGTGCATCTGAGTAGTAAAAGAGGCACTTGCTTGTGTTCGGGAGTGGACCTGGTGTGTCCATACTGTCATACTCACAACTACAGTCCTCTCCCGATTCAGTATGTTGACAGGGACCGTTTTGAAAAAAAAACTATGTTGACAGGGCCGGACGGCGGCGCCGCGGCGAGCGCACCAAGGCGGAGTATAAAGTGTTGTCGCCAATGTGCTGGGCTGGGTTGGACATTCTTATTGAAAAATAAAAATGGATCGGAACTATTTACGACGTTGACTACGATTTGCATGGGTCCGCTGGTTGCAGGAAGAAAATGCTGGGAGAAAGAAGACTGGTCTCTATCTTTGCCTAAGAATAATATCGACTGAATGTACCGACACTATCATAGCAAATAATATCCTCCTGTTAAATCATGAATTTAAAGAACTGGCGCATGAGCATTTAGCTTTATTTATTTATTTACTTACTTAAGTTTAGGGGACCATGAGCATGTACCTCGGCCGGATTCATGTGAGAGCCTCCCTTCCAGTTAATTATGGGCCCCTCTATTGGGCCTTCATCAGTGGGCTGCATGTTATCAACAAGTGGAAAATGTGTTCCGTACCAAAAATAGTATGTGATTCGTACGGTACGGGACACTAAAGGATCGGACCGTGCAACGACTTCCAAAACATTGTGTTTGTCGTTCTAACAACACATTTATTCAACCAACAGACGAAATATACTACTGATTCTACATTGAAAACAACAGCAGCAGCAACCAAGGCTGGGGTGCAACAGAAGCAGTAAGCAGGCCAAAAGAGTAAATACGCAACTCTCTCTTCCAAACCAAACATCAGCCATCATTACAAAAGGGCTACCAAAAAAGAATAAGTGTATGTATCAAACTAAATAAAGATCCTACTGCACAAGTGTACGCATCTAACTAACTGGCTTAGTTAGGCGTAACTATTTATTAAGCTGTGGAGATTGGCTGACGGCTTGAACCAGATGGGTGCCTGACGGGGGAAACTCCAGCCAGTAGGTCGAGGTCTGAAACTTCCGACCCTCTCTCCTACTTTGGGTTGCAGAGCGTGGCGGCACATATCAGGGTATGGTGCCTGCAGAGACGCATGGTACGCTGTGTACACACAGTTTTGCCTGATGAACGAAACCGCATTGTCATCATGATCCTTGCCGTCGGTTATCTCCTGGTTAATTGGATAATTCAGTCTGACAAACAGAGAGCGTGTACCAAGGCTACTTACCAGCCTCCAGTCAAAAATTCCTGTAGGCCCAGAGAAGCTGGCATCCTGCTCAAAGACCTTGC
Source organism: Triticum dicoccoides (assembly GCF_002162155.2). Taxonomy (NCBI): domain Eukaryota; kingdom Viridiplantae; phylum Streptophyta; class Magnoliopsida; order Poales; family Poaceae; genus Triticum; species Triticum dicoccoides. The sequence goes on along the minus strand of NC_041385.1, from coordinate 231,084,661 downwards.
AGTGACTGTGATTGTATTCCACGAAACAACACGTCTGGTACATGCGAACGATTCTGATCGAGCCAGGAACCACCTGCAACTGCCATGCCTCTTTTCTTTGAAAGGTTCTGGGATTAGGAAGGGTAGGGACACCAGGAGGCCTACAACATCATATCAAGTTGGAGTCAAATAAAAAAGGGCTCTTAATGTAGTCAATCTTAAGAACAACATGTTATGAGCATGAATATTTTTTAGTAAATGTTGACAGTAATATAAGCAAGCCATCATGATATCATAGGAAAGTAACATACTGTTACAACAGCCATTTGTAGCGATGACTGGAGTAGGCCAGCAATACGTCCAGCCATAGAAGGAGTTGACGGCGTAAATGAAGCCCTTGTGTTCAATGGCATCAGAGAACCATGGAGGATGTATGATCCTGTGATGGATGTGCAGATTTATCCACTTACCGCAGTGACCTGTTAGATAGGCGAGACCGCGGTTGAAGAACGCAATTAGCCTGAAGTCTTTTAATTCGTAGATCTTGTGGGCACTTGGCAGATTACAACCTTGAGCAAATAAAACTTGGTATCATGTTGGCTACTGTAAGATTCCGAGTATTCTGGGCCGCGGTGACAAAGCAGTGCAGTGTTAGTCAAAGGAAGGGGGATCAATCGCCAGGTGTAGACCTCCACGAGCATCCAGCTGCCGCGACCGTCGACGAGCACCATCCAAGATGTGTTCATGCCGACCCAGTACATATCGGATCGCAGTCAAGGGGGTTGATGCTCGCCACCCTACGATCGTTATGCTGCGTGACTTCCGTTTTTGAAGATCAGGCGGCATCAGCAAGCAAGGAGGTGGCTTAAAAAGCTCCGGCCTGCGGGCTTTGAGTAAACGGTACAGCCCCAACGAGCACGCGGCAAGCGGCATGGTACTGAGAGTGTCCACACGCGAAACAATGAGCTTAATTATCTCTGTGGGGAGCGAATTCCAGCCACTCTTTCAGCGGACGCTGCTCGGTTCTGCCATTGTTAGTGCTTGGGTTTCGAACGAGGGGGGAGGCGCCTTAGCGGGGATGGAAGATTGGACAGGATTATGTGCGGACAAAGATGGAGAAGCGAATATGTGCTGCGGGAAGTGGACAGGTGATGATGACTACAACACTCCGCTTGACTTTTGAGACACATACCAGCAGCGTAGGGTCATATCGATGCCAGACAACTTGCTTGAGTGATCACAGTACTGGTACTCCCTACAGTACCTACTACTATGCCCTAACCTGCTTGAGTAGAGTAGTAGACTCTGCTCTACTACTAGCACTGGAGGAGTAGTATATTCTAATCTAAAATAGTTACAAACTTCAACACCCGAGCATGGAACGACTACGAACCACCATCGGTGCTAACTCCAATCCCCAGCAAACGTTCGCTAGGAGACATGGCAGTTGCAAATGCCCGCGACGCGGTTATAGTACGTGTGTAAGGGTGGCGGTTTTGTCAAATACTATGGCTTAAAAATAGGCCATTGTCGGATGGAAATCTGACAGTTACGTGGGATTCGCCAGGATTGAGCTCATGGCGAACAATCACCAGATATCATTACTAAAAAAAAGGTTAAAACGCCCGGGGCTATAATTTTCACCGGCTGACCACTAACAGTGATACTAATATAGTTGTAAAATGGTCAAAGACCATGTCTACGTGGTGTTTGGAATTATATGCAAAAAAATTAGCAAGATGCTCGTGCATTCCACGGCACACCATCATCACCAACTCGGTTTTTTCTCTACTCCTACTCCTATTAAAGACTCAGTTGGTGATGATGGAGGCGAGGAGGCGTGTTCAGCCGGGCGTGCAGCGGACGACGTAGTACTATTCGATTTGTTATAAAAACAAAGAAGAGTAGTAGAGATAGAGATACAGTAGAGATAGAGACTTAGGGACGAGCACCATCTACTGCTTCATGTGCTACTCCTGCACACCATTCGGCGGCCGGAACGTCCCCAACAGCCACTCCCTCCTGCGCTCCATTCGGTGGGAGCGGTTGAAATTTGGGGAGCGCACTCTCGCTACTGCTGGCAGCGACGACTTCACGGACGACGACTTCTTCCCTGACCTCGGCAACCTCTTCCTCAACGACATGGGCGACAACCTCAACGCCAACGGTGCTGCTCCCGTTGCACCGTATGTGTTTCTGTCCTTCCTGCTCGAAATCATGGTAGAATTCATGTTTCTACTCTGTATCCTAGATTCTATTTGTTCATCTACTATGCTAGTCCACATGATTAGTTTAATCTATGTTATAGCTGTCATGATTTATTTTGTGCTTATTCGGATTAAATCTCGTAGTAACTTGCTCATATATTCAACTGGCGCAACGTCCCCTACAGCCACTCCCATTTCATGGACGTCCTGGTCGTTGCCTCCAAAGAGCCCTTCATCTACTGCTATGAGTGCCCGATGCCGTTTTGGGGCTCGCCGGCGGACATCGTGCATCAGCTCACGGATGCGTGCGGCGGTCACTACTGGCCCTTGCCGAAGAACATCAAGTACGAGACGTGCTACCCATTCACCGTGTCAGAGTCGATGGAGGATCACCGCCGCCTACTAGTCTCGGAGGAGGACGGCATCGTCTTCCTCTTGATCATGGGCACCGGCGAGGCCCGTGATACGTCTCCAAATGTATCTATAATTTTTTGATTGTTCCATGCTATTATATTACCCCTTTTGGATGTTTATGGGCTTTATTTTACACATTTATATCATTTTTGGGACTAACCTACTAACCAGAGGCACCGCCCATATTGCTGTTTTTTTGCCTATTTCAATATTTTGAAGAAAAGGAATATCAAACAGAGTCCAAACGGAATGAAACCTTTGGGAGCGTGATTTTTGGAACGAACGTGATCCAGAGGACTTGGAGTGCAAGTCAAGAAGCAGCCGAGGCTCCCACAAGATAGGAGGGCGCGCCCCCCTATAGGGCGCGCCCCCCTATAGGGCGCGCCCCCTGTCTCGTGGGCCCCTCGGGCATCCACCGACGTACTTCTTCCTCCTATATATACCTACGTACCCCGAAAACATCCAGGAGCGGGACAAAACACAATTTCCACCACCGTAACCTTCTGTATCCGCGAGATCTCATCTTAGAGCCTTTGCCAGCACTCTGCCAAAGGGGGAATCGACCACGGAGGGCTTCTACATCAACACCCTTGCCCCTCCGATGAGTTGTGAGTAGTTTACCACAGACCCACTGGTCCATAGTTATTAGCTAGATGGCTTTTTCTCTCTTTTTGGATCTCAATACAATGTTCTCCCCCTCTCTTTTGGAGATCTATTCGATGTAAACTCTTTTTGCGGTGTGTTTGTCGAGATCCGATGAATTGTGGGTTTATGATAAAGTTTATCTATGAAAAATATTTGAATCTTCTCTGAATTCTTTTATGTATGATTGAGTTATCTTTGCAAGTCTCTTCGAATTATCAGTTTGGTTTGGCCTACTAGATTGATCTTTCTTGCCATGGGAGAAGTGCTTAGCTTTGGGTTCAATCTTGCGGTGTCCTTACCCAGTGACAGAAAGGGTTGCAAGGCACGTATTGTATTGTTGCCATCGAGGATCACAAGATGGGATTTATATCATATTCCTTGAGTTTATCCCTCTACATCATGTCATCTTGCTTAATGCGTTACTCTATTCTTATGAACTTAATACTCTAGATGCAGGCAGGAGTCGGTCTACTTGTTGCGGACATGATGCCTATATACATGATCATGCCTAGATAATCTCATAATTATTCGCTTTTCTATCAATTGCTCGACAGTGATTTGTTCACCCACCGTAATACTTATGCTATCTTGAGAGAAGCCACTAGTGAAACCTATGGCCCCCGGGTCTATCTCTTATCATATTTGCTTCCAATCTACTTTTATTTGCATCTTTACATTTTGCATCTATTTTATAAAATACCAAAAATATATTTATCTTATCTTACTATATTTATTAGATCTCACTTTCGCAAGTGGCCGTGAAGGGATTGACAACCCCTTTATTGCGTTGGTTGCGAGTTCTTTGTTTGTTTGTGTAGGTGCGTGGGACTTTTGAGGAGCCTCCTACTGGATTGATACCTTGGTTCTCAAAAACTGAGGGAACTACTTACGCTACTATTGCTGCATCACCCTCTCCTCTTTGAGGAAAACCAACGCAAGCTCAAGACGTAGCAAGAAGGATTTCTGGCACCATTGAAGGGGAGGTCATCGCTCAAGTCAAGACATACCAAGTACCCATCACAAACCCATCTCCCTCGCATTCACATTATTAGCTATTTGCCTCTCGTTTTCCTCTCCCCCACTTCACCCTTGCTATTTGCCTTTGTGTGATATGCAAAAGAAGAAAGATACGGATAACAATATTGTCAAATTGAAGTTATTTCCGTTTTCTCTTAGAGATCGTGCTAAAGTTTGGTTTTCGTCTTTGCCTAAAAATAGTATTGATTCTTGGAACAAGTGCAAAGATGCTTTTATCTCTAAGTATTTTCCTCCCGCTAAGATCATCACTCTTAGGAATGATATTATGAATTTTAAACAACTTGATCATGAGCATGTTGCCCAATCTTGGGAAAGAATGAAATTGATACCTCGCAATTGCCCTACTCATGGTTTGAATTTATGGATGATCATACAAAAATTTTATGCCGGTTTGAACTTTGCTTCTAGAAATCTCTTAGATTCGGCCGCAGGAGGCACGTTTATGGAAATCACGTTAGGATATGCTATAAAACTTCTTGATAATATTATGGCTAATTATTCTCAATGGCACACCGAAAGATCTTCTAGTAAAAAAGTGCATGCTATAGAAGAAGTCAATGTTTTGAGTGGAAAGATGGATGAACTTATGAAATTGTTTGCTACTAAAAATACTCCTCTTGATCCCAATGACATGCCTTTGTCTTCTTTGATTGAGAATAATAATGAATCTATGGACGTGAATTTTGTTGGTAGGAAAAGTTTTGGAAACAATGCTTATAGAGGAAACTTTAATGCTAGACCGTTCCCTAGTAATTCCTATAATAATTATGGAAATTCCTACAATAATTCTTGTGGTAATTTTAATCAGATGCCCTCTGATTTTGAGAATAGTGTGGAAAGAATTTATGATTTCTCAAAAGAATTTTAATGCTTTGCTTGAAGAAAAATTGCTCAAAGTTGATGATTTGGCTACGAACGTTGATAGACTTTCGCTTGATGTTGATTCTCTTAAACTTAGATCTTCTCCTCCTAAGCATGATATCAATGAGTCTCTCAAAGCAATGAGAATTTCCATTGACGAGTGCAAGGAAAGAACCGCTAAATTGCGTGCTAAAAAAGATAGCTTTATAAAAGCGTGTTCTTCTAGTTTCCATGAAAATAATGATGAGGATATTAAAGTTATTGATGCGTATCCTATTAGATCTATGTTTTGCAATATGAATCTTGATAATTATGGGACTGATGATGAGTCAACTTTACCTAGAAGGCGTCCCAAGAATTCCGAGTTTTTAGATCTTTATGCTAAATTTGGTAAAAGTGGGATTGGAGAGGTCACAACTTTAAAAAGCATTGAACCCACTATCTCGGATTTCAAGGATTTTGATTATGATAATTGTTCTTTAGAAGGTTGTATTTCCTTGTTGCAATCCATTGTTAATTCTCCTCATGCTTATAGTCAAAATAAAGCTTTTACCAAACATATCGTTGATGCCTTGATGCAATCTTATGATGAAAAACTTAATTTGGAAGTTTCTATACCTAGAAAACTTAATGATGAATGGGAACCTACTACAAAGATTAGAATTAAAGATCATGAGTGTTTTGTTTTGTGTGATTTGGGTGCTAGTGTTTCCACGATTCCAAAAACTTTATGTGATATTCTAGGTTTCCATGATCTTGATGATTGCTCTTTAAATTTGCACCTTGCGGATTCCACCATTAAAAAGCCAATGGGAAGGATCAATGATGTTTTCATTGTTGCAAATAGAAATTTGGTGCTCGTGGATTTTATCGTTCTTGATATAGATTGCAACCTTTCTTGCCCTATTATTCTTGGTAGACCTTTCCTAAGAACGATTGGCGCGATTATTGGTATGAAGGAAGGGAATATTAGATTCCAATTTCCATTAAAGAAAGGCATGGAGCACTTTCCAAGAAAGAAATTCAAATTACCTTATGAATCTATCATGCAGGCTACTTATGAATTTAGTGCCAAAGATGGCACTCGTTAGATCTATCTTTGCTTTTATGCCTAGCTAGGGGCGTTAAACGATAGCGCTAGTTGGGAGGCAACCCAATTTTCTTTATGTTTTTTGTTTTTGCTCCTGTTTAGTAATAAATCTTGCATTTACCTTCTGTTTAGATGTGTTTTTATCTTTTAATTAGTGTTTGTGCCAAGTAGAACCTATAGGATAACCTATGATGTTAGTTGATTTGATTCTGCTGAAAAACAGAAACTTTGCACGCACGAATATAATTTTGTTAAATCACAGGAATGTGCTTCTGCGTTGATTCTTTTTTATGATGATCAATAAACAAATTGTCCAGGACTTCCTATTTTTGTAGGATTTTTAGAGTTCCAGAAGTTTGCGTTAGTTACAGATTGCTACAGACTGTTCTGTTTTTGACAGATTCTGTTTTTCGTGTGTTGTTTGCTTATTTTGATGCATCTATGGCTAGTAAAATAGTTTATAAACCATAGAGAAGTTGGAATACAGTAGGTTTAACACCAAAATAAATGAATAATGAGTTCATTACAGTAACTTATGTGGTGGTTTTGTTTTCTTTCACTAACGGAGCTTATAAGATTTCCTGTTGAGTTTTGTGTTGTGAAGTTTTCAAGTTTTGGGTAAAGCTTTTATGGACTATGGAATAAAGGGTGGAAAGAGCCTAAGCTTGGGGATGCCCAAGGCACACCAAGATATTCAAGGATATCCAAAAGCCTAAGCTTGGGGATGCCCCGGCAAGGCATCCCCTCTTTCGTCTTCGTTCATTGGTAACTTTACTTGGAGCTATATTTTTATTTGCCACATGATATGTGCTTTGCTTGATGCGTCGTGTATTATATTACTCTTTGCTTTTTAGTTTACCACAATCATCCTTGCTGTACACACCTTTTGTGAGAATCCTATTTGATTAGAATTTGCTAGAATACTCTATGTGCTTCATTTATATCTTTTGAGCTTGATAGTTTTTTCTCTTGTGCTTCACTTATATCTTTTAGTGCACGGTGGTGACTTATTTTTGTAGAAATTTCTAGTCTCTCATGCTTCACTTATATTATTTTGGGAGTCTTTTAGAACAGCATGGTATTTGCTATGGTTTTAAAGTTGGTCCTAGAATGGTAGGCATCCAAGTTGGGTATAATAAAAACTATCATAGGAAGTGAATTGGATGCTATGATAAATTTGATACTTGATAATTTTTTTGAGATATGGAGGTAGTGATATTAAAGTAAAGCTAGTTTGGTGACTATGAATTTAAAGAATCCTTGAGTTAAAGTTAGAAAGTCCCGTAGCATGCACGTATGGTTAAAGTTGTGTAACAAATTTGAAACATGAAGTGTACTTGGCTTGTGCATCCTTATGAGTGGCGGTCGGGGACGAGCGATGGTCTTTTCCTACCAATCCATCCCCCTAGGAGCATGCGCGTAGTACTTATATTTTTGATGACTTCTAAATTTTTGCAATAAGTATATGAGTTCTTTTGACTAATGTACCTTTCCGCCATTGCTAGCCTCTTTGGTACCGTGCATTGCACTTTCTCACCTTGAGAGTTGGTGCAAACTTCGCCGGTGCATCCAAACCCCGTGATACGTTACGCTCTATCACACATAAACCTCCTTATATCTCCCTCAAAACAGCCACCATACATATTATGGCATTTCCATAGCCATTCCGAGATATATTGCCATGCAACTTTCCACCGTTCCGTTCATCATCATCATGACATACTTTACTTTTGTCATATTGCCATTGCATGATCATGTAGTTGACATCGTATTTGTGGCAAAGCCACCATGCATTATTTTTCATAAATGTCACTCTTGATTCATTGCACCATCCCGGAACTCCGCTAGAGGCATTCATATAGAGTCATATCTTGTTCTAGTTTCGAGTTGTAGTCCATATGTTGTAATCAATAGAAGTGTGATGATCATCATTATTAGAACACTGCCCAAAGAAAAGAAAAAAAGGCCAAAAGAAAAAGAAAAAGAAAGGCCCAAAAAGGAAAAAAAAAATAAAAAGGGCAATGTTACTATCTCTTTTTCCACACTTGTGCTTCAAAGTTGCACCTTGTTCTTCATCTAGTGAGTCTCATATATTGTGCTTCAAAGTAGCACCATGTTTTTCATATAGTGAGTCTTATAAGTTGTATTTTTCATACTAGTGGGAATTTTTCATTATAGAACTTGGCTTGTATATTCCTACGATAGGCTTCCTCAAATGCCCTAGATCTTCGTGAGCAAGCAAGTTGGATGCACACCCACTAGTTTTCTTTTTTTGAGCATTCATTTATAGCTCTAGTGCATCCGTTGCATGGCAATCCCTACTCCTCATGTTGACATCAATTGATGGGCATTTCCATAGCCCGTTGATTATCCTCGTCAATGTGAGACTTTCTCCTTTTTTTCTTCTCTACACAATCCCCATCATCATATTCTATTCCACCCATAGTGCTATATCCATGGCTCACGCTCAAGTATTGCATGAAGGTTGAAAAAGTTTGAGATTATTTAAGTATGAAACAATTGCTTGGCTTGTCATCGGGGGTATAGAAGTTGGGAACATCTTTGTGTGACGAAAATGAAACATAGCCTAACTATATGATTTTATAGGGATGAACTTTCTTTTGCCATGTTATTTTGAGAAGACATGATTACTTTGATTAGTATGCTTGAAGTGTTACTATTTCTTATATCAATATGAACTTTTATTTTGAATCATTTGGATCTGAACATTCATGCCACAATAAATAAAATTACATTATGAATTGTGCTAGGTAGCATTCCGCACCAAAAATTCTCTTTTTATCATTTACCTACTCGAGGACGAGCAGGAATTAAGCTTGGGGATGCTTGATACGTCTCCAACGTATCTATAATTTTTGATTGTTCCATGATATTATATTACCCCTTTTGGATGTTTACGGGCTTTATTTTACACATTTATATCATTTTTGGGACTAACCTACTAACCGGAGGCCCAGCCCATATTGTTGTTTTTTTGCCTATTTCAGTATTTCAAAGAAAAGGAATATCAAACAGAGTCCAAACGGAATGAAACCTTCGGGAGCGTGATTTTTTGAACGAACGTGATCCAGAGGACTTGGAGTGCAAGTCAAGAAGCAGCCGAGGCTCTCACAAGATAGGAGGGCGCCCCCCTCCCCTATAGGGCGTGCCCCCTGTCTCGTGGGCCCCTCAGGCGTCCACCGACGTACTTCTTCCTCCTATATATACCTACGTACCTCGAAAACATCCAGGAGCAGGACGAAACACAATTTCCACCACCGTAACCTTCTGTATCCGTGAGATCTCATCTTGGAGCCTTCGCCGGCACTTTGCCGGAGGGGGAATCGACCACGGAGGGCTTCTACATCAACACCATTGCCCCTCCGATGAGTTGTGAGTAGTTTACCACAGACCCACGGGTCCATAGTTATTAGATAGATGGCTTCTTCTCTCTTTTTGGATCTCAATACAATGTTCTCCCCCTCTCTTGTGGAGATCTATTCGATGTAAACTCTTTTTGCGGTGTGTTTGTCGAGATCTGATGAATTGTGGGTTTATGATCAAGTTTATCTATGAATAATATTTGAATCTTCTCTGAATTCTTTTATGTATGATTGAGTTATCTTTGCAAGTCTCTTCGAATTATCAGTTTGGTTTGGCCTACTAGATTGATCTTTCTTGCCATGGGAGAAGTGCTTACCTTTGGGTTCAATCTTGCGGTGTCCTTACGCAGTGACAGAAAAGGTTGCAAGGCACGTATTGTATTGTTGCCATCGAGGATAACAAGATGGGGTTTATATCATATTGCTTGAGTTTATCCCTCTACATCATGTCATCTTGCTTAATGCGTTACTCTATTCTTATGAACTTAATACTCTAGATGCATGCAGGAGTCGGTCGATGTGTGGAGTAATAGTAGTAGATGCAGGCAGGAGTCGGTCTACTTGTTGTGGACGTGATGCCTATATACATGATCATGCCTAGATAATCTCATAATTATTTGCTTTTCTATCAATTACTCGACAGTAATTTGTTCACCCACCGTAATACTTATGCTATCTTGAGAGAAGCCACTAGTGAAACCTATGGCCCCCGGGTCTATCTCTTATCATATTTGCTTCCAATCTACTTTTATTTGCATCTTTACTTTTTGCATCTATATTATAAAATACCAAAAATATATTTATCTTATCTTACTATCTTTATTAGATCTCACTTTCGCAAGTGGCCGTGAAGGGATTGACAACCCCTTTATTGCGTCGGTTGCGAGTTCTTTGTTTGTTTGTTTAGGTGCGTGGGACTTTTGAGGAGCCTCCTACTGGATTGATACCTTGGTTCTCAAAAACTGAGAGAAATACTTACGCTACTATTGCTGCATCACCCTCTCCTCTTCGAGGAAAACCAACGCAAGCTCAAGACATAGCAGCCCGCTTAGGCCGCTGCCCCGTCTCTGTAGTGTGCGTCAGGGGCGACGCCGCTAACGCTGACACTGACACGAGGCCGATGTAGGGGCGCGTGCTCATTGTTACTACCCCTCAGAGGTATGCGGGTGACGTCACCAGCTACATCATGCTGACTAGGACTGTGCAGAGCTGGGACCTTCCCGCTGATGTGGATATGGAAGACGCATGGTATGATTCACCCCGCAACGCGGTGCACAGGGATTCCAAGGAGGTTCACCTGGACTTATGCATTACCAAGTTAAATGTTTAGCATTAGTCTTCTACCAATGTAATCCGTTGTCTAAGCATGTGGAGACTTCCATGCATGATGTTGCTCTATTGGAGTATCGCGCATGAATAAAAGTGTATCCATTTATGGTTTAGTCTACAATCTTCCATGTATGAATTTTTACTACAGTACTGGTGAAAGACTTATGATGAACCATTTCTTACATCTCCTCTGCCCCCTTCCAAGTCATCCTGATTTAATCCCTCCATCTAGGTGTATAAGGGCATGGTTAATACTTAATAGTATAGCAAACGGTTGACTATAAGAAAGTGTCATGTCATCTGTAGCCAACATGTATAACAATTGATACTCAAAAACTAATTCTTAAAGATCATTTCTTGCAAAGCACAATAAGTGTTATTTCTTCACAAGTTTTCGGTGCAGGTTGAACAGTTGAACGCTTTTGTTTGTAAAATATACTTTTTTATCTATTTCACTTGGATGTTTGTGAGCTCTAGAGATGAAATAATATATGAAGAAACCTATCGATACCCGTTACACATGAGATGACCCCCACATCCTTTGTCAAAATAAACAACTCCCTGATCAATGCATTTCACTCTTCCGTGCAACGCATGGGCACCTTACTATAGATTAGCGACCAAAAATTGAACTAACATTATATATAGTACGATAAATGTTGATGCATGTGACCTAAAATTATATCATTGAAAACTATGTTCAAATATGAATCCAACGATATAGTTTTTGTTGACATGCACTAACATTTTGTCAGTTAAATCTTCAGTCAAATTCAATGGGGGACTAATAAACCACGACCGATGTAGTACAAGTGTAGAGGGCGGCGCTGCACGGGAGTCTCACCCCGCTCGTGGTGCGGCAGTAAAGCCGTCATATCACAAAACCCAGCCACTTCCAGTAATAAGTGGCCTGGTAAAATAAACGGACAAGCAACCATCATATCCCTCCGCATTTTGCATTTCATCTCTCTGCATTTACTTTTTCCGGTTCATCTCGCACAGTCGATACCTAGCTACTACTCCTAGTATACCTAGCTACTACTCCTAGGGCCAGTTCTTTTTGCAGCTTAAAAAATAAGCTGTCTCTTCCCTAGCTTTTCCCATAAGACTAGTCATAGTGGAGAGTAACATTAAGGCGCCTCACTCATTTATTTGGGCTTCTAAACTACTACTAGTACTACCTCCGTCCTGGTTTATTCGTCACCATTGTAATTTGTGGTAAATTTTGACCAAAAATTTAACTGATGAAATGTTAGTGCATGTGACATGCACAAACATTTCATTAGTTAAATTTATGATCAAAATTTGACATAGATTACAATGGGGACCAATAAACCAGGATGGAGGTAGTAGTAATGGGATTACTAATCTAGAACCCTAAACGAACTAGCCCCTGGTACTCCTACTAGTAGTAGTACTCAAGTTGAAATTCCAATTGCACGGCACAACTTGTTAGGCAAAAAAATTGATACAGGGTGTACGAAGTGGTTTGGGAATTTGCATGCCTTTCCGACCAGTGAGATACTCCGTACAAAGTACGATAGAGAAATAACCACAGAGAAGGAAGCTAAAAGTAAACAATCAAACGAGCATTTTTGCGTTTGTTTTGCATTGAATCATTTCACAAGCTTGACTAGTCTATTTTTCTACTTTTACAAAAACCGCATCGTAATGTTAAAACGTGCATTTGCATGTACATATGTAATAGTAGTACTCCCTCTGTCTAGGTGTACAAGTCTTCACTCCTTCTTGGTCACGGTGCACAACCAAAGATGACTTATTCACCTAGACGGAGGGAGTAGCACAGTCTGTAAGCATATATAGAGAGAGATGTGTAGTGCGGTAGTATATAGAAAAGTTTGTGCTATATGCATGTACTTACAAAATGCGTACGGATACACAAGGTTTCCAAACTTTTCTTTTTACATACTTAATTAAAGACGCTAATAATTCCCGTACGTTCGGGATTTATCCTTTGCGTCCCAAAACTAATGAGATCACCTTACGAAACTAAATTATACTCCTACTAAAAGCCACGGCCCTCGCAGGAGCGCTTGCGGCGCGCCATGAGTGCCCTGGTGCGCGGACGTTTTCCAGCATGCCGACACGACGCCTCTTCCTCAGCCTCACAACTCGTGAGGTGCTGATTGGCGGCTTGCCGGCGGGCGAGCGTGATCTCACCGGTGTGGTGATCCAGCACCAACAGGTACTCCTCCTTGCTGAAAGCATGCACCCGGTCCACATACCGCAAAGCGTAGATGAGGCGCTTGGGCCCGACTGCACTCAGGGCTTTGGCACAGGCGTCCTCCGCCACCCTCACGGCCCTCGCATGAGCCTTCTGCCAAAGAGCCAATTGCCTGACTCTCTCGGACGCGACATAGACCTGCCAGGCAGCTTGCCCCGCGGCGTGCTTCTCTTCCTCGGCCTTCTTCTCCGCCTCTATCTTGGCGTGCTCTGCCGGAGGCAAAGCCTCCGACAAGGCGACATCCATTTCTTTCCAAAGCTCCTCAAGGCTGGGGGGGCTCGGCGGGCGGCGCGGCATTCTCCTTGTAGTGGGGAGCCGGCGCATCCTCCGATGCACGTGCTGGCGAGATTGGGAACGCCGACGCGTCCACCTCGACGCGTCGCGGCGAGGCGTGGAACACCGACGCGTCCTCCTCGACTAGTGGCGGCGAGGAATGGAACAACGACGCGTGACCGTCCGCGTGGTGCAGTGAGGGGTGCCTAGGGCTTGGGAGGGGCGATGCCATGGTGGTCGACGTGAGATGGAGGGGGAAGATATAGCGATGAACATGAGCGTTCTTCTGAAGGCCGTGGGAGGCGCAGTATTTATAGCGAGCAATGGCACACCTACGTAAGATATGGAGTGAGCTACACTGACTTAACTGCAAGTCCAGTTGCGTCACTGACATGTGGGCCAGACCCCTGTTGGGCCCATATGTCAGTGACCAATGCACCTACAGTTAAGTAACTGAAGCAGCGTCTGTAAGATATGTTGCGTGATTAACGTAACAGCTACGTGGGCATATTTGTTGGAGTAAATTACGGGGGAGGGAAGGGGCGGAAATATTGTTGGTCACAATGGATTGGACGAGCGCGGGGGAAGGAGAGTCATGCATGCAGATTTTTTCCACACGGGGTGGAGCGGTGGGACCGCCGGAGGGAGAAGCAGAGTCTGGCAGGTATATTGTTTTCACACATGGAGAGGAAAAGATTTGGAGACAAATGGACTTCCTGCAGGTATGGGGAACGGTGCATAATATGTCATCTTGCATGTCGGGCTAGGTATAGTCTCAAGTCATTAAAAACATACACGCCCCACACGTGTTCATATTTCAAGGTGCACTAAATTATTGCATGTGATGATTAAGGCTGGCCATAATGGTGGTATATTAGCTGGTATCATGCACACGGGAATAGCAAACATGCTGATGTGGCAAAGCATTAAAGAAGAGAGAGGGGTTAGAGTAACTAGTGTTCATTAGTTGCATTAGTTGAGTACTTTTGCAGAGTACAAAAACTATTCCACCGCCTCTATCTTGCTAAGAGTAGGTGAAAATTTTGAATCGAGCCCTTTAAACTAGCAGGGAGGTAGTAGTACTCTAATAGCTAACCTTGTTGTGATGACTAGATAGGACGTGGAACGCACCTGGACAGAGGAACTAGTCTGCATTGTGCATTTAAGTTTTGTCTGAAGTCAATGTACCTCTACTTTGACCAAACTTATAGAAAAATGTATCAACATTCACAATGTCAAATCAATATTCTTATACTCATTATAAAACGTAGTTCTTATACTCATTATAATCAGTATTGTAGATATTGATATTTTTAGTATAAATTTGGTCAAACACTTTGCAAACGGTTGACGTAAGTAAAAAGGACCAGAGGGAGTATCATGCATGTGGAGTAGGCAAAAAAATTGCTCATTTATAGTCGGTCGAAGTCTCAAAGGGCGCGACCGCGCGAGGGAGGCGAAGGTCGTGGGAGGCGTGGCGGTTGATGGAATTAAGTGAAGTTACATCCACGCGCCGGCATGGCGTGCGGGCAGGCAGAAGCTATACCATCAGGCCTACGATATGGGTCTAGTAGACATGACATCTAGTGGGTCCCGCACAGTACTCGAGAACTCTTTGGGGGCTTGCAGCCGTTTATCCACCGGGCAAGCCAACAACCCCACGCCGTTCGCACACCCTACTCATCCCCGTCTTCTACTAGTACAGTACCTTACAACAGTTCGCTCCCAGTCATCCCGTCCTTTCACATTACACCAGTTCAACTTCTCCTAACCCTCCTCCAAAATCCATGGCCTCCAAATCCCCATGGTCGCCGCTGAGTACCAGGCTAGAGCCATCATCGGTGATGAGTTCATCATCATCTACACACGTGGATCCACGATGGTGAAAGCATGCCTTGCTCGCTTCCTACGCATGTTCAACAGTTCAAAGGATGAGTGGGTCGTTAGGCTAGATGTTGAGTACACCACAGTCCTGGAAAGAGAGAAGATTCTAAAGAGGCATAGAAGAAGAAGCCCGCCGTGATCCAGGTTTGTGTACATAACGTGTGCTTGGTCTACCACATATGCCATGCCGACGTTGAGTGCCAGGATTTTAAGAACTTCCTCAAGGATGAAAGAGTGAAATTCGTTACTGTAGACTTTAGGAACGGCAGGGATGTCCTGGGTCGGATAGGCCTCATTGTAGGCCAGCCCTTCGATCTCCAGAAGGCAAGCCTGGTGTCCTCCTCTCAGCCTTCAATGTTGACCCTGGCAGCAGCCATGATTGATCCTTCATATGCTAAACTGAAGAAACCTCGCCACGAGTTTCATCATGCATGGGAGTCGAAGACATTAGATGAAGATCACATCCTGTACGCAGCAATGGATGCCTACCTTTGTTTAAATATCTATAAGGGTTGGATGAAGAAGCAGAGACCAGTGTCCGGTTAAAGCAAAGAAGCGTCAGCGAAGAGGAAGAGGAAGAGGGACGAGGACGAAGTCGAGGACGTGGACTTGGACTCCGAGTAAGGTGGCAGTGTCGTCTCTCATGCTGGTTCTACTGCAGTGTCAAGCGGACTAGTTGCTTAGTTTATTTTTATGGGTGTGTTGTGATGAGCCCCCAGCAGAACTATGTTTATGTTCTTTCTCATTATTTGAACTTTATGTTCTTTCTCGTTATTTGAACTCTTTAGTACGTAAAGTAGTACTAGTACTACGTCTTACTACTGTTCTTCTTGCAGTTGGTACTGCTGCTCATATCTTCATGTTCCTACTGTAGTTAATACGTTCTTACTAGTAGTATAATTTGGGTCATTCAATTTGTGAAAGAAATTCGACAGAGCGAAGGAAGAAGACGGCAGAGAAGCTATCCCAGTGTCTATATTAGGGTGGCAGGGTGCCCATGATCTATCTTATGAGTGTTGGGTGTGGAATGCAGTTCGCCGGAAAAAATAGATCATTCCCAGGATTAAACGGATGGCGGTGGTGGGGGGAGCATGGCGGTGGCAGGCAGTTCAGGGGAGAGCGGGGCAGCGGCGGCAGGCGGTTAGGCGTGTGGCGGGCTGAGAAGATGAACCGTGCATCAATTTTGGAGGTTGAAGAAGCCCTTCTAGCCATCCATGTTTCATCCAACAGCTCGAAAGAGTCGACTGGCCCAAATTGCTCCTTCAGATTGCAGGATCCACGTGGCATTCAAGGTCTCGAAGGTAGATTCCGCGTCCGCACCCGGTTTGCAGGCTCGGCGCAGGCGCGACCGGCTTCCGCCGTGATAGCCACCATGCGCGCCTCCTCCGTGCGGGCGGAGATGACAATGACATGCTAGTTCCTCCTCGCTGGCGTGCTAGAGCACGCGCTCATCCTCCTCTTTGTATGCTGCGTGCATAGACGCGGCTCCACCAGCTGCTCACATGCTTGGCAGCACAGCGGCATCGTGATAAGGGAGTATAGAGGACATGAGCGTGCGAGCCTTCGGCTTCATGGCACAGGGATGGCGGTGACACGGAGGTGATGAGCAAGAAATTGTTGGCCGGAGCAGGCGGGCACCGGCATGCGCAACGGCGGCGGCGGCACATTGATGAGCGCGCATATGGGAGCTTAGTTTAGTTTTATATAGGGTTGGTCAAACTTAAAAGAAAACCGTACTAGTACACGTAAACATTAGACCGAGGCAGCTCTTATATTAGTTACCACAGCCACGATACGGAATTCTGTGCAAGCGCGTAAACCGCGGCCGCACGGTTGAACGAACGGTGCTTCACTGTGTCGCGCTCGAAGGACATCCACCAAACCTTTTTGTGTGTGTGAAAGCAATCCCTGAATATTACTCAACTTTTTTTCCTGGAAAAGTTCTTGACGCTACAATACTTCCATATATTTGAATTTAGCTCCAGTTTGTGTTTATTTGGATTTGGACGTTTTAGGTGCGCCCTAGTTTGTTTTAATACTGATTTTATGTGTGTGACTGAGAGAGAACGTGTGTATGTGTCCATATGTGTGTTGTGGTGGAAGGGCAATGTGGAGACGGTGTGCATGTGATAGAGACATAGAGAGGTGTGAATGTGCAAATGATCATGCATGAGTGAGACATAGACAGATGCCGATACGTTGTGTATACATGAGAGAATGGTCTTCTATTTTACTTGTGTGTGTGTGAGAGAGAGATAGAGAGAGAGAGGAGCATCCATAAAACAACAACCATATCTCTCAATTCGGCCGTCCCTCGCACGATCTCATGTAACACATGCATCAACGCGCACATTTTGACACCCTCACCCGGCCCCTGCCCACCTCAAGGCCCGAACATTGCTCTCTATCTCGCACGCACAATCTCTTCATGAAAACCCTGTTTAGCATAGAGCTTTCCGTCACATACACAGACATTTCTCTCCATAGGTTTGTTTTCTCTCAATACCTGACACACACACACACTACCCGAGCACACAATTCATCCCCATCCAAGGTTATATGGCGACCACTCTCTCTTGTGCTTCTCTGCACCCCAGCATGCACAACACCTCAACCTTCAAAGAGGGCATTGAGGAGATCGAAGACGGCGACCACACTACGCTAGAGAATGCGGGGCCATTTGGAAGCAGGATGATGTGACGATGGCTGACTGACTCCTCCCCCCCACCCTCTCTCTCTCCTGCACAAAATTATCAATCCCTCTCTCCCCCGCACAAAATTATCAATCCCTCAACCCACGAGATCCTTCCCCTCTCGTCCATGTTTTTCCAGCTCTCTCATCAACCTGTTGTCTCTTCTCCTTCCACGTGTATAGAATCCGGATGCACACGCATCTCACGTATATTACATGTCTCCATCTTTCTCACGGACCTAACTTCTTCCTCTCTCTCTCTCTCTCTCTCTCTCTCTCTCTCTCTCTCTCTCTCTGTGTGTGTGTGTGTGTGTGTGTGTCTCGTTAGGTTTGTCTCCTACTCTCTTGTCCACATATATACAATCTTTCCCGCCCTATCTGCTCCATCTTCGCAAGCTGCCTCTACACGTTTCATTCACACGTTGGGATATGTTCAAAATGTTGCTTTTTATAATGGATGATGTAGAGTTATGGTTGGTTTTGTTGCACCGTACAAAGTAATAACTATGAAAAGCATTTAGATACTCATTTGACTAGGATTATGTGAGTTTGAGCATATTTTGAAGTACTATAGACCTCGTATACATCTTGGAATTCGACAATGTTTGTAAATATTGAATTGTATAGACCATTACATTCGAAGTCAGTAGCCTAATATATTTATTTCACAATTACAACAAATGATTAATTCACTACAAACTAAGAAAACAAATGTGTACTCCCTCCGTTTTTATTTAAGTCCGCGTGTTAGCATTGGTCAAAGTCAAGTTTTGTAAACTCTCAGAAAGTTTATAACAAAAAATATTAACATATACAATAACAAATAAATACCATTAGATTCACTATTGAATGTACTTTCACATCTTACATATTTGTTATGGCAAATTTTTATATTTTTCTATAAACTTGGTCAAACTTTAGGAAGTTTGACTTCCGTCAAACCTAATATGCAGAGTTAATAAAAATGGAGGGAGTACTAGTAGTTACTAGTACTACTCGCTAGTTGCTTAGCCGAATCACCCAGCACGCCACATGGGGAGTTCAGTGTCACAAAATTTTGAGGTCGGCGGGAAAATCTCCCGCGACCCTGATTCGAGCAGTGGGAAGTTACCACCATAGCCTTCGGAACAGGCCTACAGATGACGCTTGGTAGGGGGCTGTTTTCGTAACTTCAAGTTCACTCTACCCAGTCGACCCCACCCCGGCACCCAGAGTAGTATAGACGTACGAGTAGTACACCTGAATACTCCCCATTTTCTATCCCCGCCGCAAAATAGACTTCTCCATGGCACCATAGCCTTCGTGCTCCTCCCCTTCTACATCGACGCACTCGTCCACCGCAGCGCATCTGTCTCATCAACGACCTCATATGCCGCATTGTAGCTGGTCCACCGTCGTCGTACTACACGGAGCCTCTTTCCCGGCACCGTCTTCCGCGGTCTCAGATCTGCTTCCCGGAAGCCGACGCCAAGCGCAGAAGCACCACCGTCATGGACAATGAACTGACTCCTGTTGCCGGCCATGATGCACAGAGGCTGCCGCGACCATTGTTCTCCTCCTCGATTGGTAATGTGTATACTGAATCACTTAGCAGTACATGTGCAGTTCCAATTTTGTTCATACCTACCCTTCAAATTTCCTGGTTGCCATTGTTCCCGTAAAAGTAATTGGCTATAGCCTCCATTGTCCAATAGAATATCAGCTTCTAATTGTGCGTTGCTCCTGTATTGCATTGTGCTTGGGTAAGTGTCGGTGTCAAAACCGGCGGATCTCGGGTAGAGGGTCCCGATCTGTGCGTCTAAGGCTGATCGTAACAGGAGGCAAGGGACACGATGTTTTACCCAGGTTCGGGCCCTCTCGCTGGAGGTAAAACCCTACTTCCTGCTTGATTGATATTGATGATATGAGTATTACAAGAGCTGATCTACCACGAGATCGTAGAAGCTAAACCCTAGAAGCTAGCCTATGATGATTATGATTGTGCCTCTAAGGACTAAACCCTCTGGTTTATATAGACACCGGAGGGGACTATGGTTTACATAGAGTCAGTTACAAAGAAGGAAATCTAATATCTGGATCGCCAAGCTTGTCTTCCACCCAAAGGAGAGTTCCATCTGGACACGGGATGAAGTCTTGAGTCTTGTATCTTCATGATCCTACAGTCCGGCCAAAGTATATAGTCCGGCCGTCCGGATGCCCCCTAATCCAGGACTCCCTCAGAAGCCCCTGAACCAGGCTTCAATGACGATGAGTCCAGTGCGCAGTTTGTCTTTGGCATTGCAAGGCGGGTTCCATCTCCGAATACTCCAAAGTAAACCTCGAACACTTAAATCGTGTCCGGCTCTGCAAAACAAATTTCGCATTCCACCGTAGAGAGAACGATATTCCACAAATATAATCTGCTGACAACTTTAGATAACGTGACACGACACCATGGTCGAGTCATTATTGAACCGTCTTCCCACAGCCAGCTACCGCACATATCGCGAGGCGGTTTCCTCGACACGTCTTGTCGAAGCAGAGATCATGTCTCCTTATCACGGGATTCTCATCAATACGGGTACGGGTAACCCAACCGTGCCATCAATCGTGGCGCTTGGGAAATAAGCGATTGGCAACGAGCAAGTGGGGAGACGCACCATCTTCGTCGCCTCTATAAAGGGATAAGGATTCCCCATTTTTACCCACGCCTTCTTCCTCCTTCGCTTATCCATTTTTGCCCCCTCGAGCTCCAGCGCCCTAGTTCACACCTTCTCCGCACAGCCAAACATGTCCGGAGCAGGAGGAAAGTGGGTGGTTTCCACCATCAAGGAGGAGCATATTACGAAGCTCCGGGCGGCCGGATACTTGGCCGCAGATATCGTGCACCGGCTGCCGGATGCAGGGCAGATCATTCTGACTCCAGGACCCCACGAGAGGGTCGTGTTCCTTGCCCACTTCGTCCATGGACTGGGATTCCCCCTCCACCCATTCGTCCGTGGGCTCATTTTCTAGTACGGGCTGGATTTTCACGATCTGGCCCCTAACTTCATCCTCAACATCTCGGCGTTTATCGTCGTGTGCGAGGCATTTCTCCGCATCAGGCCCCATTTTGGCCTGTGGCTGAAGATCTTCAACGTAAAGCCAAATATAGTGGTCGGCCAGCAGGCGGAGTGTGGTGGAGCCATGGTGGGCGAGATGCCCAATGTCACCTGGCTTGAAGGCTCCTTCACAGAGACCGTGAAGGGGTGGAAATTGGGGTGGTTCTATATCACCGAGCCGCGTGACGCCAACTGGGTGGCGGCCCCCAAATTCCGATCCGGCATCCCTGTGTGGCTCACTTCCTGGAAGAGGAAGGGCCTGGCCTGGGGCGCACCTCCGGAGCTGACCGGTCTCCAGAACTACGTCCAAAACATGATAACCAAGAGTATCAAACTAGTCAATGTGATCCAGGTCATGCTATTCCACCGGATTCTCCCGTGTCAGAGACGGGCGTTCAACCTGTGGGAGTTTGACACGGCCCAACACCAGACGCTGCGAGAGCTCTTTGACACGATGCACAAAGACGCCTGGAAGGTGTTGTTCAAGGCCAGCGAGGTTCCTCCCCCCACCTCCAAGGACCGCGGACTTAGCGCCAGGCGCCGCACGGCCGAGGTCTTCGGACTCAAACGGGACCTTGAGCAGGCCAAAGAGGAGCTCAGCCTCACAAAGAGGCAGCTCGAAGAGAACAAAGGTGAGTAATACCCCATTCGCATATCATATAGAAGAGAAAAAATTGGTGACGCTAACAAAAAATGTCATGATTTTGTAATAGGGGCCACGACCGAAGTGGCGGCCCTGAAGAAAGCGCTATTCGAGGCCGAAGATAAGGCGGCCGCGGAGTGCATTGAGCGTGAAAAGCAAGATGCTAGGGTGGGCGAGGTATAGCAAGAGCTCCAGGAACTCGGCAAGAAGTTCGAGTCCTTGGAGCATGACTTCAAGACGAAAGAGTCTGAGCTTGCGAAGGCCCTTGTGAGCATGAAAGACGCCAAGGCCGAAGCCCAAAAGGCCCAACAGGAAATCCAGGCGGCCAAGAAGATAGCGGCGGGTAAGACATTCTTTATGCAAAGCAAACATGTGGAGGAGACATTTCTTTAACTTACCTAAATTCAGAGCTCTCCAGGGGCATTCGCAGATCTGCCACGCAGCATATCGGATGCCGCGGAGTTCTACCGTGCCGAAGAGGGGAGCTCAACTGAGAAGCTGTTCTGGTCCCAGTATGCTGGAGCCAAACACCCGATGCCTCTGAGTGATCAATTGAACCAACTGGTTGAACTCCACAGGGCGGCCAAAGTGGCTATGAAAGATTTCATAGTCCGGATGTGGCCTGGTGAGCCCCTACCCGCCAGGTACTTTGGCCTTATAAAGCGGATGGTAAATGGCTATCCGAGGCTTGAAGTAATCAAGCGATCCGTTTGCATTGAGGGTGCCCGCCGAGCCTTTGCCCGTGCGAAGGTGCATTGGGGAAAACTGGATGCGGAGAAGTTGGTGAAGGATGGACCGCCGGAGGGCAAGGTGCATCGCTATCCCAAAAAATATTATGATGGCGTTATGAAGGGAGCTCGCCTCGTGGCCGATGAGTGTACCAAGGACACGATCTTTGAGTGAATGTACTCCTGCCATTTTTGTAATATAAAAACGAAGTTGTTTGCACTATATAGCGCTTTGTTGATTTAAAATATTACCTTCTGTGTGGCTGTTTATAAAATTCTGAAAGTAGGCCAGTCATCGGCTTCCGCCCCCACGTAACTAGTACTGGGGTGTTCGTGGAAAACCCAAAACACTCTTTTATCCAAATTTTTGGTCCTTGAAGGAGGTGTTTGGCGCAGCGAACAAGGCAATCGGACTATGCGGCTTTATAACTTTCACTTAGCCATAGAAGTCTACGATTTTAAATTGCGGCGAAGCCTTAGAATTCCGAAGGCTGAATTGGGATGCTATACACGCCTAAATCGGACGAGGCCGACTCCTCGCCTAAAGCGGAAAAAGTCTTTAAGGATTTTAGGACCTCTCGAACAGCGACCAGCTCTCGCCGCATCATGACAGTCAGTTTTCGGCTTTCTCTACTAAGGTGCTCGTCCGAAAGAACCGAGACACAATCGCAGTAGTTCTCCCTGCGCTACCTTAGCCGATATAACGGAACGTAAGGTACCAAAACAAGGGAGCCGGGCAAACCCAACTATTGACCCAAGACATGATTCGGAGCTGATGCATATAATGCTATAAGTTCGGGGTGCTGCACTGTTGAAAGTGTTTGGACTTATCTTGCCATATTAAGGGGCACCATGAGAAGCCCCTGGCAAACTGAACGTACCAAGGTGTACGGATTCAATATTAAATAAACATTTATAGGAAAAATGTGTCGATAGGAATGATAAGCTGACGCTATATATTATCTCCCATTGATAAATAATACATCTAAGCGTATGTTTACAATTAATGCCTTTAGCAGAAGTAAATAGGACCATTTGACATGTCCTATCCAAGGGCGGGCCGCATGCAGGTATATAAAATAGGTATAACGATCATTAACAGATACCACCTGGGTATTCCCTTTGTGTGCGAAGCTTTTTGCCTCCTTGGTTTTCCCTCCTGTGATAAGTCATATAATTCGGCTCTCTGAAGAGGCTGCCTGAAAGTAGGGTCCTAAAAGATAAAGGGGGTTATTAAAGTATGTTGCGGCTGAGCCGCACTGTTGACCGCGTCACTATTGCACCTCCGTCTATGCCCATGGTATTTTGAGTGCGTAATTGTGCGCGTGCGGCACGAATGCTGCCTGAATGGGGCTGGAGCGGAGGCCGGACTGCTAGTCGCGCTCTTAGCGTGCCTGGCGATCCTGTTGCAGGGTACTCCGAACTCGCTTGACGATGTTTGGAGTCGTTGTCGCCGGATTGGTGATTTGCCGGAGAAGGCTGCTTTGTACTTTTGGCGCTAGGGCTGCAGTATGCTCTTCTCTACGGAGAGAGTGGTCCGCGTTTCCATTGACTGTTATAACCCCGCGAGGTCCTGGCATCTTGAGCCTTAGGTATGCATAGTGTGGTACCGCATTGAATCGAGCGAATGCGGTTTGTCCAAGCAGTGCATGATAGCCACTACGGAAAGGGACGATATCGAAGATTAACTCTTCGCTTCGGAAGTTATCCGGGGATCCGAAGACCACTTCCAGTGTTATGGAGCCCGTACAGCAGGCCTCTACTCCTAGAATTACACCTTTGAAGGTGGTTTTGGTGGGCTTGATCCTTGAAGGGTCGATGCCCATTTTGCGCATTCTGTCCTGATAAAGCAGGTTCAGGCTGCTGCCGCCGTCCATAAGGACTCGTGTGAGGTGGAATCCATTGATGATTGGGTCTAGGACCAATGCGGCTGAACTGCCGTGACGGATGCTGGTAGGGTGGTCCCTATGATCAAAGGTGATCGGATAGGTTGACCATGGGTTGAACTTTGGGGCGACTGGCTCCATCGCATAGACGTCCCGTAGTGCTCGCTTTCGTTCCCGTTTGGGAATGTGGGTGGCATAGATCATATTGACTGTTTTCACCTGGGGAGGAAATTTCCTCTGTCCCCCCGTGTTCGGACGCCGGGGCTCCTCGTCATCGTCGCTATGCAGCCCCTTGTCCTTGTTCTCAGCATTTATTTTACCTGCCTGTTTGAACACCCAACAGTCTCTGTTAGTGTGGTTTACTGGCTTATCCGGGGTGCCGTGAATTTGGCACGAGCGATCAAGTATGCGGTCCAGACTGGACGGTTCCTGATTGTTTCTTTTGAATGGCTTTTTTCGCTGACCGGATTTTGAGCCATTGAATCCGGCGTTGACTGCCGTGTCTTCAGTGTTGTCGCCATTGTTCCGTCGCTTATGTCTGTTCCGCCGTGGCTTTCCGTTATTGTCGCGGACATCTGAAGTGCCGGAATTTATTGGCGTGGTGCTACTGCGAGCCAACCAGCTATCCTCGCCCGCGCAAAAGCGGGTCATGAGTGTCGTGAGGGCCGCCATGGACTTCGGTTTTTCCTGGCCGAGGTGTCAGGCGAGCCACTCATCGCGGATATTATGCTTAAAGGCTGACAGGGCTTCGGCGTCCGGACAGTCGACAATTTGGTTCTTTTTAGTTAGGAACCGAGTCCAGAATTTCCTGGCTGACTCTCCGGGCTGTTGGCTAATGTGACTCAAGTCATCAGCATCCGGTGGTCGCACGTATGTGCCCTGGAAGTTGCCGAGGAATGCGTCCTCCAGGTTTTGCCAACTGCCGATGGAATTTGCCGGTAGGCTATTTAGCAAGTGTCGGGCCGGTCCTTTGAGCTTAAGGGGAAGATACTTGATGGCATGCAGATCGTCACCGCGGGCCATGTGAATGTGGAGAAGGAAATCTTCGATCCATACTGCGGGGTCTGTTGTGCCATCATATGATTCAATGTTTACGGGTTTAAACCCTTCTGGGAATTCATGATCCATCACTTTGTCAGTGAAGCAGAGGGGGTGTGTGGCGCCTCTATGCCGGGCTATGTGGATACGCAGTTCGAATGAGTCTGGTTGGCTATGTTTGGCCCGGCCGGACTTGTTGATAGTGTATCCGGCGTGACGATCATCTTCACTTGTTGGGGCATGCCCCCGTGATCCGTAGGTCGATCTTGGCTGTCCTGCCTTGTTTTCCAGTATATCTTGCAGGTCCTGCCTATTGCCCCGGGCCATAGTGTATTGGCGTAGGGGTGCAGGCTGGTATTCGGGCTGATACGCCGTTTTATCCCGCCACGAGGTGGCCGGTCAGCCGTGTGGCGCTTGAGTCAATATTCCTCGGCTGCCAGGACTTCAATCCATCTGTCTGTGAGAAGGTCTTGATCAGCTTGGAGCTGCTGCTTCTTCTTTTTCAAGCTCCTCGCAGTGGCCATAAGCCGGCGCTTGAAGCATTCCTGCTCTACGGGGTCCTCAGGCACGCCGAATTCATCGTCGCCGAGGCTAATCTCGTCTTCGGAGGGGGGCATGTAGTTTTCCTCCTCCGGGTATCCGTCTGTCGCCTGTTCGTCTGGGTTGACCTGCCCGTCTTCTTGTTCGGCCTGCTCAAAGGCAGGCTGATCGGGGTTGTATTCGTCTTCGGCACCATCCGGATTGTTTTCGTCTCCTGTGCCGGTATTGCTGTGGCGGGGCTTGGAGCGGCGTCGATGACGCCCATTCTTTGCTTTCTTCCATGAGGGGTTATCCTCCGTTGCCTCGTCTCCATTGGTTTCTTTCGGAGTGTCCTCCATATATATATCATATGAGGAGGTGGCTGTCCAGCGCCCCGTGGGCGGTGGTTCCTATTCTTCTCCTACATCGTCGTCTACACCGTCGATGTCTTCAGAGTCGAAGTAAAGCATGTCGGTCAAATCATCGATCGTGGCAATGAAGTGGGTGTTGGGTGGGCAACGAGTTCCCTCGTCGCCTGCTTCCCACTCGAGCCGGACATAGTTCGGCCAAGAGTCTCCTGTCAAAGAGAGAGACTTTAACGAGTTCAGCATGTCGCCAAAGGGCGAGCGCTGGAAGATATCCACAGTGGTGAACTCCATTACCGGAGCCCAACCAGATTCGGCAGGCTCGGGGGTGTGCGGACTGGAACCCACAGTCGGACACGAGTCTGGGGGTTCGGTGTTACAGGCTTCCTTGGGGGTGAAGTCTGTGCTCGGCTCTATCGCCGATGAGTGTGCGACCTCCGGGGCGGGGTCCAACCACCCGTCCTCGAACGACGCAATCTGCCCCGTATTTAGGTCCAGAGCTCCTGCGGGTGCGATATCCTGAGTATTGTCCGACAGCAGGTCTAAGCCGTGCTTGTCGAGACCATTCGGCGCTCCTGGCGTAGCCCCGAATCCGTCGAAGATCAAGTCTCCGCGGATATCGGCCGTGTAGTTCAAGTTTCCGAACCTGACCTGATGGCCAGGGGCGTAGCCGTCGATCTGCTCCAGATGGCTGAGTGAATTGGCCTGCAGTGCGAAGCCGCCGAACATGAAGATCTGTCCGGGGAGAAAAGTCTCACCCTGGACCATGTTGTTGTTGATGATTGAAGGAGCCATCGAGCCTTGCAGCGACGACACAGAGGAACTCTCAATGAAAGCACCAATGTCGGTGTCAAAACCGGTGGATCTCGGGTAGGGGGTCCCAATCTGTGCGTCTAAGGCAGATGGTAACAGGAGGCAAGGGACACGATGTTTTACCCAGGTTCGGGCCCTCTCGGTGGAGGTAAAACCCTACTTCCTACTTGATTGATATTGATGATATGAGTATTACAAGAGTTGATCTACCACGAGATCGTAGAGGCTAAACCCTAGAAGCTAGCCTATGATGATTATGATTGTGCCTCTAAGGACTAAACCCTCCGGTTTATATAGACACCGGAGGGGGCTAGGGTTTACACAGAGTCGGTTACAAAGAAGGAAATCTAATATCCGGATCGCTAAGCTTGTCTTCCACGCAAAGGAGAGTCCCATCCGGACACGGGACCAAGTCTTGAGTCTTGTATCTTCACAATCCAACAGTCCGGCCAAAGTATATAGTCCGGTCGTCCGGATACCCCCTAATCTAGGACTCCCTCGGTAGGTTCTTCATCTGCAACTAGTAGTGTGGCAAATGATGGAAAGTTTTTTAGAACTAGAAAGATGCCCATGTGTTGCACGCATCAAGATGCATTGGTATGAGTAGTTTATCTTGTGGGCGAAAAGGATGAACGAGGGAAGGCCTTATTTGCAAATATGGAGAGGGGTGTGGGTATCTTTCTACAAAATTGCCATAGTTTCCTTCGTATCCGTCGGATATAAATCGGACAACCTATATTGCAGGACGGCAGACACACCATCATCACCAACTCTGTTTTTAAAAGAAAAAAATGTAGAGAGTAGAGAAGTAGAGATAAATATTAAATATAAAATAAATATAACAGGAGAGAAGAGAGTAGAGATAGCAGGGACATTGGGAAAGGATCGCGCGCGCGGGAAAAAGCGGCCGGGCGTGTGCTAGTTTTGGCGCGCGGCGTCCGTTGCGCTTTATAAAATCCAACACCCTCCCACCGATCTGTGCCTTTCCACCGCTCTCTCCCCTCTCTGTGCCTCGCCACCGCTCTCTCCTCGCTCTTTCTCGCCTCGCCACCACCACGCCACCATGTCGCTGCATCGCCTGGAAACTTGGGGATACCGTGGCGTCCACGCGCCCCTCCGGCGGCTTCTCCACCGAGATCCAGTTATGCGGGATGCGCCTCGGCCTCGGCAAGTCTAACACCGCTAATGAGTCTGCCCGCACGTACGACGCGGCAGTGTGGCACCTCCGGTGGCCTCATAGAACATTGAACTTCCCCAACATGTCGATGCGGGAGTGGGTGCAGGAGCTCGCGCCTCTGCCGCGGCTTATCACCGACGAGGATCGTCGCAACAACCGGAGGCGGGAGCACCGTCTTGGCATCGCCAGGATGGATGTGGAAGCCATAGCATTGTGGCGCCAACGCTTCCCACAGGACATCATCAACGAGCACAAGTTCTACGTGCAAAGGAGGGTGGAGAGGGAGAAGAGCAGGGCGGAGCGAGTCGCCTATCGCAAGTACAAGCATAGGCGAAAAGCGGACGCTCAATTCAACATGAGGCTAGGAGCAGCGTCGCCCTAGGAATCCGACGATGATCGGTATCTTCACGCCTACATTCAGACGTTGGAGGAGGGTATCACCGAGGAGGAGTCGGACGACGAGGAGTCATTGAATTATCTATCTTTTATTTATCTATGTTGAGAACTATCTTCTACTCTCTAGTCTCTACTCTCTATCTCTACTTCTCAATCTCAGCACTGTAAACGCTTTTTTAAAGCGCCGCGTGTCGTGGTACTAAGACTGACAGTAGAATAGGGGGTAGGTATGGAGAGGCAAGATCCTAGCTATGGAGTAGTTGTATACGCAAAGGATTTACGAGTTCAGGCCCTTCTCGGAGGAAGTAACAGCCCTACGTCTTGGAGCCCGGAGGCGGTCGATTGGATTATATGCGTATGAGTTACAGGGGTGCGAACCCTTTACACTGAAGAGGGGGGTGGCTTATATAGTATCTGCCAGACCCCTCCGGCTCTCAGTTATGTAGGGTTTAGAGTGCTATCATGGCCATAAAGACTACTTAATAACAGACCGTTTGGGTGCAGAGTGACCCTAGATCTCCTGGTGGTCGAGTGAGTCTTCATGGTCGAGTGTCTTCGAGTCTGTCGAGTGGAATCCTTCCAGGTCGACTGAAAGGTAGTTTCTTCTAGAGATGTCCTTGGGGAGGGTATCTTGGACAGGTCCATGACCCTACCCTAGGTACATGGCTTCATCATTAGCCCCCGAATGGATCAAGGTTTGAGTGAGGAAGGAGTTGAAAATTCTTCCGACCCATTTTTCATGCTATGAGTATGTCTTGTTCCGGATCAGCGACTTCAAGTGGCGGCATCAACTTCTTTTTCAGTCGCCTTGATCTATTCTTTGTATCTGTCGAGTGACTTTTCTGTGCTTGGAGACTTCCGAACGACGGATCGGAAGAAATCGCCGGTCTGACAAGTTGCTCTGCTGTTTGCGGATTTAGCGGGATTCGAATTTCGGGAAGCATGCGGGGCATGGAGGCCGCGGTACTCGGATGGGATAAGGCAGGGACGCCTCGATCTTTGCGCCACCTTTTTCGCCACGTATCGCGCACACGACTATTGCGGGATTTGACAGGATCGTCCGGGCCTACCAGTCAGCCACTCGGAAGCGACTTCATATAAGGCGCCGGACAGGGGTTTTTTGAACAGTGCGCCCTCATTTTCCCCTCCCTCTTCCTCAGATTCATCTGCTACGCTCGCCACCTTCTCAGCGCTGCTGCTCTGTGCCTGCTTCACCGGCGATGATGGTGAAGGAGAAGACGGCGGCTTTGAAGCGGGCGAAGAAGGCGACGACGAAGGCGAAGGGGAGGGCGACCAGTCGGGCTGGATCCTCGTCGCGGGCCGGCCTGCCGCAAGGCTGGATCCAGGGAGACTGGATCCACTCGACCATCAGCCAGAAGAACCTCGACGACCTAGCCAACAAAGGACTGATCCCCCATGGGTCAGCGAGGCTTCCGGGGAAGGAGTGGCAGCCGCAGCCTCAGGAGGGTGAGTGTGTCCTCTTAGCTACCCACGTTGACCGCGGGTTTTCTCTACCGCCGAGTCCTTTCTTTCGGGGATTTATGAACTTCTTTGGGGCACAACTCCACCACTTCATGCCCAACTCCACTGTCTATCTCGCCGCTTTCGTGTCCTTGTGTGAGAACTTCTTGGGTTGTCGGCCGCACTGGGGCCTTTTCAAACACATATTCACCTGTCGCTCCCAGACGGTGAAAAAGGCTAGTCCGAATGACGAGAAAACCCAAGTAATACAGATGTGTGGGGGTCTTGGGGTTCAGATGAGGAGTAAAAGTGCCTTTCCAGTCATGACCCTTCCCGAGTCAGTTCGAGGGTGGCAGTCGACCTGGTTCTACTGCCAAGACCAGCCGACGCCAGGGTAGTCGACTGGACTCCCTCCTTTCTCCATGGACCGAGTGAACAAGCCATCCTCTCTAAAGGTGGTCCCGGAGGAGAAGGCTCAGGTTAAGATGTTGGTAGAACGCGTAGTTCAGCTCATCTGTGGCGGGGTGACTGGCATGGATCTTCTGGAGGTTTTCCTTCGACGGCGCATTCAGCCACTTCAGTATCGAGGCCATCCGATGTGGATGTACTCTGGTACCGAAGACACCACTCAGGTTCACCCGGAGGAGGTCGATGGTGCCACTCTGGAGAGGTGGATGACCTCCATCACAGGGAACAAAGATAACCCCCGTGGAGCCAGGAGGATCCCGCCACTCGACCAGTCATACGAACCATACAAGGTCTGACCACGTATCTCCGACCGTTACTCTCTTTCCTTCATTCTGCTTTGCTACCATTCGGTCGACTGACTTTTGTCTTGTTTTGTTGTCTTCCAAATCACTACTGAGATGTATTCGATGCCCAACGGGGCGCAAGAACAGACCAAAGAGGAGGAAGGGAGCAGAGGCAAAAGTCAGGAGGAGTGGGAATCGGATGGTGAGGAGGGTGAAGAAGACGTTGGCTCTGACGAGGAAGAGGAGGAGGAAGTCCAGCCTCCCCGTACTGAAAGACGATCCAAGCATGTCCATGACCCTGCAGTCGAGCGCGGCAAGGGGGTCGTGCCTGTTGTGTAGTCGACCAAACGTCCTCGGACGACCTCTCCGGCGCCAACTGAGAAAGCACCGAAGCAACCCCGAGCGGCGTCATCAAAACCGACGAAGGCCCTGCCGAAGATGAGGATGGTGATTCCCACTATTTCTGGGTAATGGCCCAACTTGTGTTTTGTTGTTTAACACGGGTACACTCTTGGTTGACTCATTCGCTGACCGACTGATTTCTGAAATTGCAGTGATGCTACTTCTGAGACCTCAATCAGACATGACGATCAAGAAATAGAGGATGCTGTCACTTCCAACCCTGGTACGATCTCTGTAGTTTTGCTTTCGGTCGACAGGATCTTCATTTTTAACTTTGAATCTTTTCTGTAGCTCCACCTAATATCATCATTGATCTCCCTGATGATGACGATGAGGAGCCACTGAGGCAGAGGAGGAACAGGAAGACGTCAGCTGGCAAGACTGCTCAGGTTGTATCTGTTGGGGAACGTAGTAATTTCAAAAAAATTCCTACGCACACGCAAGATCATGGTGATGGCATAGCAACGAGAGGGGAGAGTGTTCGTCCATGTACCCTTGTAGACCGTAAGCGGAAGTGTTAGCACAACGCGGTTGATGTAGTCGTACGTCTTCACGATCCGACCGATCCAAGCACCGAACGTACGGAGCCTCCGAGTTCAGCACACGTTCAGCTCGATGACGATCTCCGGCCTCCGATCCAGCCGAGCTCCGGAGATGAGTTCCGTCAGCACGACGGCGTGGTGACGATGATGATGTTCTACCGGCGCAGGGCTTCGCCTAAACTCCGCGACGATATGACCGAGGTGGAATATGGTGGAAGGGGGCACCGCACACGGCTATGGAACGATCCGTAGATCAACTTGTGTGTCTATGGGGTGCCCCCCGCCCCCGTATATAAAGGAGCCAGGGGGAGGAGGCGGCCGGCCTAGAGGACGCGCCAAGGAGGGAGTCCTACTCCCACCGGGAGTAGGACTCCCCTTTTCCATGTAGGAGTAGGAGAAGGGGGGAAAGAGGAGGAAGAGGGGAAGGAAAGTGGGGGCGCCGCCCCCCTTCCCTTGTCCTATTCAGACTAGGAGGGGCAGGGGCGCGCGGCACCCTCCTGGCTCCTTCCCTCTTCTCCCTCTTGGCCCATGTAGGCCCATTAACCCCCCGGTACTCCGGTAAAATGCCGATTTCACCCGGAACCATTCCGATATCCAAATATAGGCTTCCAATATATCAATCTTTATGTCTCGACTATTCTGAGACTCCTCGTCATGTCCGTGATCACATCTGGGACTCCGAACAAACTTCGGTACATCAAAACTTATAAACTCATAATAAAACTGTCATCGAAACGTTAAGCGTGCGGACCCTACAGGTTCGAGAACTATGTAGACATGACCTAGAACCATTCTCGGTCAATAACCAATAGCGGGACCTGGATGCCCATATTGGTTCCTACATATTCTACGAAGATCTTTTATCGGTCAAACCGCAGAACAACATACTTTGTTCCCTTTGTCATCGGTATGTTACTTGCCCGAGATTTGATCGTCGGTATCCAATACCTAGTTCAATCTCGTTACCGGCAAGTCTCTTTACTCGTTCCGTAATACATCATCTCATAAC
Source organism: Triticum dicoccoides (assembly GCF_002162155.2). Classification (NCBI taxonomy): domain Eukaryota; kingdom Viridiplantae; phylum Streptophyta; class Magnoliopsida; order Poales; family Poaceae; genus Triticum; species Triticum dicoccoides. The sequence continues at coordinate 231,051,810 of NC_041385.1, read as the reverse complement.
TAACTCATTAGTTACATGCTTGCAAGGCTTAGGTGATGAGTATTACCGAGAGGGCCCAGAGATACCTCTCCGACAATCGGAGTGACAAAACCTAATCTCGAATTATGCCAACCCAACATGTACCTTCGGAAACACCTGTAGAGCACCTTTATAATCACCCAGTTACGTTGTGACGTTTGGTAGCACACAAAGTGTTCTTCCGGTATACGGGAGTTGCACAATCTCATAGTTGCAGGAACTTTGTATAAGTCATGAAGAAAGCAATAGCAGTATACTAAACAATCAAGTGCTAGGCTAACGGAATGGGTCATGTCAATCACATCATTCTCCTAATGATGTGATCCCACTAATCAAATGACAACACATGTCTATGGTTAGGAAACATAACCATCTTTGATTAATGAGCTAGTCAAGTAGAGGCATACTAGTGACTATAGTTTTGTCTATGTATTCACACATGTATCATGTTTCCGGTTAATACAATTCTAGCATGAATAATAAACATTTATCATGATATGAGGAAATAAATAATAACTTTATTATTGCCTCTAGGGCATATTTCCTTCAGTCTCCCACTTGCACTAGAGTCAATAATCTAGATTACATAGTAATGATTCTAACACCCATGGAGTCTTGGTGCTGATCATGTTTTGCTCGTGAGAGAGGCTTAGTCAATGGGTCTGCAACATTCAGATCCGTATGTATCTTGCAAATCTCTATGTCTCCCACTTGGACTTGGTCCCGAATGGAATTGAAGCGTCTCTTGATGTGCTTGGTCCTCTTGTGAAATCTGGATTCCTTTGCCAAAGCAATTGCACCAGTATTGTCACAGAAGATCTTCATTGGTCCCGATGCACTAGGTATGACACCTAGATCGGAAATGAACTCCTTCATCTAGACTCCTTCATTCGCTGCTTCAGAAGCAGCTATGTACTCTGCTTCACATGTAGATCCCGCCACGATGCTTTGTTTAGAACTGCACCAACTTACAGCTCCACCGTTTAATAAAAACACGTATCCAGTTTGCGATTTAGAATCGTCCAGATCAGTGTCAAAGCTTGCATCGACGTAACCATTTACGACTAGCTCTTTGTCACCTCCATATACGAGAAACATATCCTTAGTCCTTTTCAGGTATTTCAGGATGTTCTTGACCGCTGTCCAGTGATCCACTCCTGGATTACTTTGGTACCTTCCTGCCAAGCTTATTGCTAAGCATAGGTCAGGTCTAGTACACAGCATTGCATACATGATAGAGCCTATGGCTGAAGCATAGGGAACATTTTTCATTTTCTCTCTATCTTCTGCTGTGGTCGGGCATTGAGTTTGACTCAACTTCACACCTTGTAGCACAGGCAAGAATCCTTTCTTTGCCTGATCCATTTTGAACTTTTTCAAAATTTTGTCAAGGTATGTGCTTTGTGAAAGTCCTATTAAGCGTCTTGATCTATCTCTATAGATCTTGATGCCCAATATGTAAGCAGCTTCACCGAGGTCTTTCATTGAAAAACTTTTATTCAAGTATCCCTTTATGCTATCCAGAAATTCTATATCATTTCCAATTAATAATATGTCATCTACATATAAAACTAGAAATGCTACAGAGCTCCCACTCACTTTCTAGTAAATACAGGCTTCTCCAAAAGTCTGTATAAAACCATATGCTTTGATCACACTATCAAAGCGTTTATTCCAACTCCGAGATGCTTGCACCAGTCCATAAATGGAACGCTGGAGGTTTCATACTTTGTTAGCACCTTTTGGATCAACAAAACCTTCCGGGTGCATCATATACAACTCTTCTTCTAGAAATCCATTCAAGAATGCAGTCTTGACATCCATTTGCCAAATTTCATAATCATGAAATGCAGCAATAGCTAACATGATTCGGACATACTTAAGCATCGCTACGGGTGAGAAAGTCTCATCGTAGTCAACCCCTTGAACTTGTCGAAAACCTTTCGCAACAAGTCGAGCTTTATAGACAGTTACATTACCATCAGCGTTAGTCTTCTTCTTAAAGATCCATTTATTCTCAATGGCTTGCCGATCATCGGTCAAGTCAACCAAAGTCCATACTTTGTTTTCATACATGGATCCCATCTCACATTTCATGGCCTCTAGCCATTTTGCGGAATCTGGGCTCATCATCGCTTCCTCATAGTTCGTAGGTTCATCATGGTCAAGTAACATGACTTCCAGAATAGGATTACCGTACCACTCTGGTGCGGATCTCACTCTGGTAGACCTACGAGGTTTAGCAGAAACTTGATCTGAAGTTTCATGATCAATATCATTAGTTTCCTCACTAATTGGTGTAGTCGTCACAGGAACCGGTTCTCGTGATGAACTACTTTCCAATAAGGGAGTAGATATAGTTATCTCATCAAGTTCTACTTTCCTCCCACTCACTTCTTTCGAGAGAAACTCCTTCTCTAGAAAGGATCCATTCTTAGCAACGTATGTTTTGCCTTCGGATCTGTGATAGAAGGTGTATCCAACAGTCTCTTTTGGATATCCTATGAAGACACATTTCTCCGATTTGGGTTCGAGCTTATCTGGTTGAAGTTTCTTCACATAAGCATCGCAGCCCCAAACTTTAAGAAACGACAACTTTGGTTTCTTGCCAAACCACAGTTCATAAGGCGTCGTCTCAACGGATTTTGATGGTGCGCTATTTAACGTGAATGCGGCCGTCTCTAAAGCATAACCCCAAAACAATAGCGGTAAATTGGTAAGAGACATCATAGGTCGCACCATATCAAGTAAAGTACGATTACGACATTCGGACACACCATTTCGTTGTGGTGTTCCGGGTGGCGTGAGTTGCGAAACTATTCTGCATTGTTTCAAATGTAAACCAAACTCGTAACTCAAATATTCTCCTCCACGATCAGATCGTAGAAACTTTATTTTCTTGTTATGATGATTTTCCACTTCACTCTGAAATTCTTTGAACTTTTCAAATGTTTTAGACTTGTGCTTCATTAAGTAGATATACCCATATCTGCTCAAATCATCTGTGAAGGTGAGAAAATAACGATATCCGACATGAGCCTCAACATTCATCGGACCACATACATCTGTATTATGATTTCCAACAAATTTGTTGCTCTCTCCATAGTTCCGGAGAACGGTGTTTTAGCCATCTTGCCCATGAGGCACGGTTCGCAAGTACCAAGTGATTCATAATCAAGTGATTCCAGAAGTCCATCAGTATGGAGTTTCTTCATGCGTTTTACACCGATATGACCTAAACGGCAGTGCCACAAATAAGTTGCACTATCATTATCAATTCTGCATCTTTTGGCTTCAACATTATGAATATGTGTATCACTACTATCGAGATTCAATAAAAATAGACCACTCTTCAAGGGTGCATGACCATAAAAGATATTACTCATATAAATAGATCAACCATTATTCTCTGATTTAAATGAATAACCGTCTCGCATTAAACAAGATCCAGATATAATGTTCATGCTCAACGTTGGCACCAAATAACTATTATTCAGGTCTAAAACTAATCCCGAAGGTAGATGTAGAGGTAGCGTGCCGACCGCGATCACATCAACTTTGGAACCGTTTCCCACGCGCATCGTCACCTCATCCTTGGCCAGTGCTCGCTTATTCCGTAGTCCCTGTTTCGAGTTGCAAATATTAGCAACAGAACCAGTATCAAATACCCAGGTGCTACTACGAGCTCTAGTTAGGTACACATCAATAACATGTATATCACATATACCTTTGTTCACTTTGCCATCCTTCTTATCCGCCAAATACTTGGGGCAGTTCCGCTTCCAGTGACCAGTCTACTTGCAGTAGAAGCACTCAGTTTCAGGCTTAGGTCCAGACTTGGGTTTCTTCTCTTGAGCAGCAACTTGCTTGCCGTTCTTTTTGAAGTTCCCCTTCTTCTTCCCTTTGCCCTTTTTCTTGAAACTAGTGGTCTTGTTGACCATCAACACTTGATGCTCCTTCTTGATTTCTACCTCCGCGGCTTTAAGCATTGCGAAGAGCTCGGGAATAGTCTTGTTCATCCCTTGTATATTATAGTTCATCACAAAGCTCTTGTAGCTTGGTGGCAGTGATTGAAGAATTCTGTCAATGACACTATCATCAGGAAGATTAACTCCCAGTTGAATCAAGTGATTATTATACCCAGACATTCTGAGTATGTGTTCACTGACAGAACTATTCTCCTCCATCTTGCAGCTATAGAACTTATTGGAGACTTCATATCTCTCAATCCGGGCATTTGCTTGAAATATTAACTTCAACTCCTGGAACATCTCATATGCTCCATGATGTTCAAAACGTCGTTCAAGACCCGGTTCTAAGCCGTAAAGCATGGCACACTGAACTATAGAGTAGTCATCAGCTTTGCTCTGCCAGACGTTCTTAACGTTGTCAGTTGCATCAGCAGCAGGCCTAGCACCCAGCGGTGCTTCCAGGACGTAACTTTTCTGTGCAGCAATGAGGATAATCCTCAGGTTACGGACCCAGTCCGTGTAATTGCTACCATCATCTTTCAACTTTGCTTTCTCAAGGAACGCATTAAAATTCAACGGAACAACAGCACGAGCCATCTATCTACAAACAAACATAGACAAGCAAGATACTATCAGGTACTAAGTTCATGATAAATTTAAGTTCAATTAATCATATTACTTAAGAACTCCCACTTAGACAGACATCTCTCTAGTCATCTAAGTGATCACGTGATCCAAATCAACTAAACCATAACCGATCATCACGTGAGATGGAGTAGTTTTCAATGGTGAACATCACTATGTTGATCATATCTACTATATGATTCACGCTTGACCTTTCGGTCTCCGTGTTCCAAGGCCATATCTGCATATGCTAGGCTCGTCAAGTTTAACCTGAGTATTCTGCGTGTGCAAAACTGGCTTGCACCCGTTGTAGATGGACGTAGAGCTTATCAAACCCGATCATCACATGGTGTCTCGGCACGACGAACTTTGGCAACGGTGCATACTCAGGGAGAACACTTCTTGATAATTTTAGTGAGAGATCATCTTAAAATGCTACCGTCAATCAAAGCAAGATAAGATGCATAAAGGATAAACATCACATGCAATCAATATAAGTGATATGATATGGCCATCATCATCTTGTGCTTGTGATCTCCATCTCTGAAGCACCATCGTGATCACCATCGTCACCGGCACGACACCTTGATCTCCATCGTAGCATCGTTGTCGTTTACACCATCTATTGCTTCTACGACTATCGCTACCGCTTAGTGATAAAGTAAAGCAATTACAGGGCGTTCGCATTTCATACAATAAAGCGACAACCATATGGCTCCTGCCAGTTGCCGAAAACTTTGGTTACAAAACATGATCATCTCATACAATAAAATATAGCATCACGTCTTGACCATATCACATCACAACATGCCCTGCAAAAACAAGTTAGCGTCCTCTACTTTGTTGTTGCAAATTTTACGTGGCTGCTACGGGCTTAGCAAGAACCGTTCTTACCTACGCATCAAAAAACCACAATGATAGTTCGTCAAGTTGGTGCTGTTTTAACCTTCGCAAGGACCGGACGTAGCCACACTCGATTCAGCTAAAGTGAGAGAGACAGACACCCGCCAGCCACCTTTAAGCACGAGTGCTCGTAACGGTGAAACCAGTCTCGCGTAAGCGTACTAGTAATGTCGGTCCGGGCCGCTTCATCTCACAATACCGCCGAACCAAAGTATGACATGCTGGTAAGCAGTATGACTTGTATCGCCCACAACTCACTTGTGTTCTACTCGTGCATATAACATCAACGCATAAAACCTAGGCTTGGATACCACCGTTGGGGAACGTAGTAATTTCAAAAAAAATTCCTACACACACGCAAGATCATGGTGATGGCATAGCAACGAGAGAGGAGAGTGTTCGTCCACGTACCCTTGTAGACCGTAAGCGGAAGCGTTAGCACAACGCGGTTGATGTAGTCGTACGTCTTCACGATCCGACCGATCCAAGCACCGAACGTACGGAGCCTCTGAGTTCAGCACACGTTCATCTTGATGACGATCTCCGGTCTCCGATCCAGCCGAGCTCCGGAGATGAGTTCCGTCAGCACGACGGCGTGGTGATGATGATGATGATGTTCTACCGGTGCAGGGCTTCGCCTAAACTCCGCGACGATATTACCGAGGTGGAATATGGTGGAAGGGGGCACCGCACACGGCTAAGGAACGATCCGTAGATCAACTTGTGTGTCTATGGGGTGCCCCCCGCCCCCGTATATAAAGGAGCCAGGGGGGAGGAGGCGGCCGGCCTAGAGGGCGCGCCAAGGGGGGAGTCCTACTCCCACCGGGAGTAGGACTCCCCTTTTCCAAGTAGGAGTAGGAGAAGGGAAAGAGGAGGAAGAGGGGAAGGAAAGGGGGGCGCCGCCCCCCTTCCCTTGTCCTATTCGGACTAGGAGGGGGAGGGGCGCGCGGCCCCCTCCTGGCTCCTTCCCTCTTCTCCCTCTTGGCCCATGTAGGCCCATTAACCCCCCGGTACTCCGGTAAAATGTCGATTTCACCCGGAACCATTCCGATATCCAAATATAGGCTTCCAATATATCAATCTTTATGTCTCGACTATTCTGAGACTCCTCGTCATGTCCATGATCACATCTGGGACTCCGAACAAACTTCGGTACATCAAAACTTATAAACTCATAATAAAACTGTCATCGAAACGTTAAGCGTGCGGACCCTACGGGTTCGAGAACTATGTAGACATGACCTAGAACCAGTCTCGGTCAATAACCAATAGCGGGACCTGGATGCCCATATTGGTTCCTACATATTCTACGAAGATCTTTTATCGGTCAAACCGCATAACAACATACTTTGTTCCCTTTGTCATCGGTATGTTACTTGCCCGAGATTTGATCGTCGGTATCCAATACCTAGTTCAATCTTGTTACCGGCAACTCTCTTTACTCGTTCCGTAATACATCATCTCATAACTAACTCATTAGTTACATGCTTGCAAGGCTTAGGTGATGAGTATTACCGAGAGGGCCCAGAGATACCTCTCCGACAATCGGAGTGACAAAACCTAATCTCGAATTATGCCAACCCAACATGTACCTTCGGAAACACCTGTAGAGCACCTTTATAATCACCCAGTTACGTTGTGACGTTTGGTAGCACACAAAGTGTTCTTCCGGTATACGGGAGTTTCACAATCTCATAGTTGCAGGAACTTTGTATAAGTCATGAAGAAAGCAATAGCAGTATACTAAACGATCAAGTGCTAGGCTAACGGAATGGGTCATGTCAATCACATCATTCTCCTAATGATGTGATCCCACTAATCAAATGACAACACATGTCTATGGTTAGGAAACATAACCATCTTTGATTAATGAGCTAGTCAAGTAGAGGCATACTAGTGACTATAGTTTTGTCTATGTATTCACACATGTATCATGTTTCCGGTTAATACAATTCTAGCATGAATAATAAACATTTATCATGATATGAGGAAATAAATAATAACTTTATTATTGCCTCTAGGGCATATTTCCTTCAGTATCAGCACCTGAGACGCTGGATCCGGAAGGGGGCAACATCACTCGGGCTACTGTATCCTTTGTTGTGCCGCTGACGAGTGCTCGCCCTTCGTCGTCGAGTGCTGATCTGCCTTCCCTTTTCTCCACCCACCACGTCCCGGAGGATCAAGCAGGCACTGCTAAAGAATCTATACGCCAGGCGGGGGTCATGATGGAGCAGGTGAACGCGATTCGGGATGCCAGCCAAGCAGCTTATGATGCAAGTTCAGCCCTTCAGAGCAATGTCCGGGTTAGTTGATCACCGCCTGTTCTGTTAGGATATGGTACCTGAAAACTTTTCTTTCTGAAGGTATTATTATCTGTACACCCACTGGGTGTGTCGATTGAATATCTGGATTGGTGGGGGCACGCTGAGTGCACCCACTGGGTGTAGTCCCCGAGACTATGGTGGACTGCTGGCAGTCGACCACAGTCTTTATATTTTGAACTTTTTCTCTTTTACTTTCTCCATTCGATCTGGTCGAATGGAATCATGGAACCAGTGGGGGCACGCTGAGTGCACCCACTGGGTGTAGTCCCCGAGACCGTGGTCGACTGCTGGCAGTCGACTATGGTCTTAAGAACTTTTTTTTGAGGTTAACTGCTAGTAATTAGCCTTTTTGTCTCTTTTGGTCGACTGATCGACCCAAGCCGATAGAACTAGTGGGGGCACGCTGAGTGCACCCACTTGGTGTAGTCCCTGAGACTACAGTTGAATATTTTGATTCGGCTGTAGTCTTAGAAATACTACGATCTTTCTCTTAGTCACTCGGAAGTGACCTATCTTTGACGTCTGTCGATTGATCTTTCGCAGAAATCTTGTGAGCTTGTGTCTCGTTATACTGAGTTGGAGAACAAGCACATCCAGCTCGAACTTGATCTGAAGCTTGTCCAGGAGAACTTCACGAAGGCGAAGGAGGAGGCAAAAGGTATGTTTGGTGAGAACCTTGACGCTGCCCTGATTTCTTGTCCACTCCTGAATCTGATCTCACTGTGATTTTGCAGATAAACTGAGGGATGCTCTGAAGAAGAAGGACCTTGACCTCGCTGAGGCGCAGAAAGTATCTTCGGAGAAGATGAAACTCGCAGAAGAAAAGCTGGCTTCAATCAGCAAACTTGAAGAGGAGAATACCAATCTGAAAGCTGCTCTCGACGCGGCCAAGAAGGAGGTCAGTCAACTGAAGAATGACAAGATAGCGCTAAGTGACAAGGCTAGCGAACTGGTGGGAAAGAAGAATGATCTAGAGGTTTATCTGAGAGGACTCGCCAAGAAGCTATTCCTCATGCTTGAAGGTAATCCCTTGTATCCGACAGGCTTGTAATTATGGACTTACCACAAAATTGCTGGCTTATCTTTGGGTTGTGTCTACAGAGTTCCGCCAGAACTTTGAGTAAGAGACTGGTCGACTGGAGACAAGCCTGGATCCCATCAACTCTCCTGTGAAGGATGAAGCCGCCATGAACGTGCTCCGACTGGAGTCTCGTGTTGCTGCTATGGTCGACTATCTTGCTAGACTGAAGGTTGCAACATCGCGCATCGACTCAACACTCTGGCCGGGGGAAACACTTCAGAATGACCTCGAGTCTCTGATGACTTGACTGAATGAAGTTCCAAGTCGAGTGCAAGAATGGAAGAAGTCTTCTACCAGGTGTGGTGCTAATGTTGCTCTGTCTCTGGTCCGTGTTCACTGCAAGTACGCACGAGAGGACAAGCGGGCGTCTCTCAAAGTGGCCAACACCAAGAAGCATGACTTTCGATCTTTCATGGAGACCTTCATTGCTGCTGCCACTCGGATTGCAGATGGAATCGACTTGGACGAGTTTGTTGCGCCTTCCAGTCCTCCACAGGGGGAGTAAAAAACTTTTACGCTTGATGCCTTAAATTTGCCTTGGAATGCCGAGTGGTTTTTGTAACCGGTAAACTTTAACAGTCTTGGCGCCTGAGCACTTCTGGATCCGTAGGATGCTATCTAAACTTGGGTTTGCCATTGAATATGTTTGCTTTTGTCTTCGAACGAACATTGTTCTTCGCTCGGAGTATATGCTAGCGCTTGTGATGCACTCTTGCAGGTACGAATGAAGCACAGATTGCAGTCGACTTGCGTCCTTGCGGATCGGGATGGAGTGCACATTGTATTTGTGGCGGAGCTCTGAAGGGGAAGGTAGCAGTTGACTTGCATCTCGTCGTCCTTGCAGGGCGGAATGAATCTCATACTTAGGCTAGCACTGGGCTGCAGCTAAGCCCCCGAGTGGGAGGTTTGCTCTCCACTCGATAGGATTTTCAAAAACTTAGGCGAGCACTGGGCTACAGCTAAGCCCCCCAGTGGGAGGTTTGCTCTCCACTCGGTAGGATTTTCAAAAACTTAGGCGAGCACTGGGCTGCAGCTAAGCCCCCGAGTGGGAGGTTTTCTCTCCACTCGGTAGGATTTTCAAAAACTTAGGCGAG
>NC_041385.1:231010632-231041450 GCF_002162155.2 Triticum dicoccoides | reverse complement strand
AGCACTGGGCTACAGCTAAGCCCCCCAGTGGGAGGTTTGCTCTCCACTCGGTAGGATTTTCAAAAACTTAGGCGAGCACTGGGCTGCAGCTAAGCCCCCGAGTGGGAGGTTTGCTCTCCACTCGGTAGGATTTTCAAAAACTTAGGCGAGCACTGGGCTGCAGCTAAGCCCCCGAGTGGGAGGTTTGCTCTCCACCCGGTAGGATTTTCAAAAACTTAGGCGAGCACTGGGCTGCAGCTAAGCCCCCGAGTGGGAGGCTGGCTCACCACTCTGCAGGATTTTGTTAAACTTAGGCGAGTACTTGGACTGCAGCTAAGCCTCCGAGTGGGAGGCTGGCTCACCACTCGGCAGGATTTTGTTAGTACTTAGGCGAAACGGATTCGCAGCTAAGCCCCCGAGTGGGAGGCTAGCTCACCACTCGGCAAGGATTTTTTTTTGCAAACTTAGGCGAAACGGATTCACAGCTAAGACACCCACTGGGAGACCGCTCATGTGAACAAAAGTAACAACAATCACTGGGAAAATTATAATACTCTTGTCTTTGATAAATAAAATACAGAAGTACTTTTATTACATCTCATCCGAGTGAATACTTGAGTATAAAAGGGGTGGAGCAGCTCCGCGTTCCAAGCTCGGGGCTCGTCAATCTGGTGCTCGACATTTAAAAGGTGGTACGCCCCATTGTGGAGAACTTTGGTGACGATGAAGGGACCTTCTCAAGTAGGAGCAAGCTTGTGTTGCTTCTGCTGATCCACTCGGAGAACCAAATCTCCTTCTTGGAAGGCTCGACTCTTCACGTTTTTGGCATGGAAGCGACGCAAGTCCTGCTGATAAATGGTCGATCGGATCATGGCCATCTCTCTTTCTTCTTCTAGAAGGTCGACTGCGTCCTGTCGGGCTTGTTCTGCTTCATCTTCAGTGTAGAGTTCGACTCGGGGTGCGTTGTGAAGCAGGTCACTCAGCAAGACTGCTTCAGCTCCGTAGACCAAGAAGAACGGAGTTCTCCCAGTCGACTGATTAGGTGTGGTCCTTAATCCCCAAAGTACTGACGGAAGTTCGTTGACCATGCACCAACCGCGTGCTTGAGATCACGCATCAGTCGGGGTTTCAGCCCTTTGAGAATTAAACCATTTGCTCATTCTGCCTGTCCATTCGACTGGGGGTGAGCGACTGAAGCATAGTCAACTCGTGTGCCCTGAGATGTGCAAAAGGCTCTGAATTCCTCGGAATCGAAGTTCGACCCATTATCAGTGATGATGCTATGTGGAACTCCATATCTGAATATCAACTCCCTGATGAAGCTGACAGCAGTGTCGGCATCAAGATTCTTGATGGGTTTAGCTTCAATCCACTTAGTGAACTTGTCGACTGCTTCCAGCACATGGGTGAAGCCGCTTCTGCCTGTTCTCAGTGGTCCAACCATATCCAATCCCCATACAGCAAAAGGCCAGACGAGTGGGATGGTCTTCAAGGCTGAGGCGGGCTTGTGTGACATATTGGAGTAAAATTGACATCCTTCACACTTATCGACTATCTCCTTTGCCATTTCATTTGCTCTTGGCCAGTAAAATCCCGCTCGGTATGCTTTAGCCACAATGGTCCAAGAGGACGCATGATGGCCACAGGTCCCCGAGTGGATATCGTCAAGGATTATCCGACCTTCTTCTGGTGTTATACATTTCTGACCAACTCTAGTTGCGCTTTCTCTGTACAACTGTCCCTTTATCACGGTAAAGGCTTTGGATCGGCGGACGATCTGTCGAGCCTCTTCTTCATCCTCTGGGAGCTCTTTCCTTAAGATATACGCGATGTACGGCACTGTCCAATCAGGAGTGATGACCAACGCTTCCATGATCAGGTCGACCACTGCTGGAACTTCAACTTTAGTTGGATCTGTGACACTTTTTGGCTGCGGAGCTTCTTCGGTAAAAGGATCTTCCTGAACTAATGGAGTATGGATATGCTCCAAGAACACATTACTGGGAATGGCTTCTCTCTTGGAACCTATCTTTGCCAAATCATTAGCCGCTTGATTCTTTAGTCGGGGTATATGATGGAGCTCTAACCCTTCAAATTTCTTCTCAAGCTTTCTTACTGCATTGCAGTAACCAGTCATGGCTGGGCTTCTAACGTCCCACTCCTTCATCACTTGATTGACCACCAAATCTGAGTCACCATAAACCATAAGGCGACGGATGCCGAGTGAAATGGCCATGCGCAACCCATACAAAAGTGCTTCGTATTCTACTTCATTGTTGGAGGAATCAAAGTGGATCTGGAGCACATATCTGAGCTTATCTCCTCGGGGAGAAACCAAAACTATCCCAGCACCGGAACCATTCAACATCTTAGAACCATCAAAGAACATGCTCCAGTGCTCCGAGTGAACTTGAGTCGGTAGTTGCTGTTCAATCCACTCGGCGATGAAATCTGCTACTGCTTGGGACTTAATGGCTTTCTTTCCCTCAAACTTGATATCAAGGGGAAGGAGTTCAATTGCCCATTTTGCCACTCGACCAGTTGCATCTCTGTTAGGATCTCTGATAATGGGGCGTCGCTGACGACTATAATGGAATGATCAGAGAAATAATGAGCAACCTTCTTCGTGGTCATGTAAATCCCATATACAAGCTTCTGATAATGAGGGTATCTTTGCTTCGATGGGGTCAACACTTCGGAAAGATAATATACTGGGCGCTGAACTTTGAAGGCTTTCCCTTCTTCTTCCCGCTCGACCGTAAGTACTGTACTGACGACTTGTCCTGTGGCTACAATGTAAAGCAACAAAGGCTCTTTGCTGATTGGAGCAGCAAGCACCGGCTGGTGGAGAGCAGAGCTTTTAGCTCTGCAAACGCTGCATCAGCTTCTGGAGTCCACTCGAACTTGTCTGACTTCTTCATCAGTCGGTAAAGAGGCAATGCCTTTTCACCAAGGCGAGAGATGAATCGACTTAACGCGGCCAAGCATCCAGTAAGCTTCTGGACATCATGCATACGCACGGGGCGTTTCATTCGGAGTATAGTGCCAACTTTTTCTGGATTGGCGTCGATTCCTCGTTCAGAAACGAGAAAACCGAGTAACTTTCCGCCAGGAACTCCGAATGTGTACTTTGATGGATTAAGCTTGATATCATACCTCCTGAGACTGGCAAATGTTTCAGCGAGGTCAGTCAACAGGTCGGAACCCTTCCGTGATTTGACCACAATATCATCCATGTATGCTTCCACGTTCCGACTGATTTGAGTGAGTAAACACTTCTGAATCATCCTCATGAACGTGGCTCCGGCATTCTTGAGGCCGAATGGCATGGTGACATAGCAGAAGCACCCGAATGGAGTGATGAAAGCTGTTTTGATTTCGTCGGGTCCATACAGACGGATCTGATGGTAACCGGAATAAGCGTCTAAAAAGACAGGCGCTCACATCCCGCAGTCGAGCCGACTATTTGGTCGATGCGGGGAAGAGGAAAATGATCTTTCGGGCAGGCCCGATTGATATGTTTGAAATCAATGCACATGCGAAGTGACTTGTCCTTCTTGAGGACCATGACGACATTGGCGAGCCACTCGGAGTGGTAAATTTCTCGGATAAACTCTGCTCCCAGGAGCCGAGCCACCTCCTCACCAATGGCCTTTCTCTTCTGGACGGCGGACCGTCGAAGATGTTCTTTAACAGGTTTCACCTTTGAGTCGACTCGTAGACGATGCTCAGCCAGACCCTTGGGAACACCCGGCATGTCGGCAGGCTTCCATGCGAAGATGTCCCAGTTCTCACGGAGGAACTGGATGAGCGCTTCTTCCTATTTAGAGTCGAGTGTTGTGGAGATATGAGTCGGAGCAGCACTGGGGTCGGTCGGGTGAATGTGAACGGGCTTCGTCTCACCAGACGACTGGAACGCTGACTCTGTGGCGGGCTTCTTGGCCCGCAATAAATCACTCGGATCTGCATTTTTCTGGTATTCCTGCAGCTCCACCACTGTTATCTGAGCATCGGCAATCTTTGAGCCCTTCTGAAAGCACTCTTCTGCCTTTTTCTGATTGCCAGTGATGGTGATCACACCCTTGGGACCAGGCATCTTCAATTTGAGGTACACATAACATGGTCGGGCCATGAATCGTGCATAAGCTGGCCTGCCTAAAATAGCATGATAAGCACTCTGGAAATCCACAACTTCAAATGTTAACTTTTCTTTGCGGAAATGCTTTGAATCGCCGAAAACCACATCAAGAGCAATTTGGCTGAGTGACTCAGCCTTCTTCCCAGGAATGACTCCATGGAAACTCATGTTGCTGGAACTGAGTCTGGACATCGGAATGCCCATTCCCTTCAGCGTCTCTGCATACAATATATTCAGCCCGCTGCCACCATCCATCAGAACCTTAGTCAGTCGAGTACCTTCGATGACCGGGTCGACCACCAAAGCTTGCCTCCCAGGGGTGGCTATGTGTGTCGGATGATCAGACTGGTCGAACGTGATGGCGGTTTGAGACCATTTCAAATAACTAGGTGTCGCCGGAGCAACCATATTCACCTCACGGTTGATAACTTTCAATCGACTTTTGCTCTCAACATCAGCAAAAATCATTAGGGTGGAATTGACATGGGGGTATCCTCCATCACTGTCCTCTTTGTCCTCAACCCTGTCTGACTCCTTTTCCTTATCCTTGGCATGTTTCCCCTGAAACTGCTGGATTAAGAGTAGGCACTGGCGAGTGGTATGTTTCGGGTAAATGAAGTTACCCTCCTCGTCTTTCTTCATGTGGATGTGGCATGGCAAATCCATCACGTCGTTTCCTTCCTTGTCCTTCACCTTCTTGGGGTTCCAAGATCCTTTGGGCTTCCCTTTAAACTTGCCCTGAGTCACGGCCAAGGCTTCTTCGGGAGCAGCTGGCTCGGCTTTCCGCTTCTGCTTCCGACTGGAGTTCCCTCCTCCGGTTTCATTAGCAGTCGGCTTGTACTTGCCACTCCGGAGCCGATCCTCTTCTTCACCATTGGCATATTTGGTGGCGATCTCCATCATTCGACTCAGAGTCATGTCTCTGGTCCAACCGAACTTCAAACTTAACTCTCTGTTCTTGACGCCTTCCTTGAAGTCACAGACTGTTGGTGATCAGATACATTCTCCATCGTGTGATGCAATGTGATTCACCTCTGGATGTAATCCCTCAGTCTCATTCGACTTTTGCACACAAACTTGCAGCTCTGTCAACCCTGCTGGTCGCTTGCAAGTTCCTTCAAATGTCCTGACAAACACTCGGGCAAGATCTTCCCAAGTGTAAATGCTGCTAGGTGCCAACTGATTCAGCCATGCTCTGGCCGAGCCCTCCAACATGAGAGGTAGGTGTTTTATGGCCACCTCATCATTGCCGCCGCCGATCTGAACAGCCACTCGGTAGTCCTCAAGCCAAGTATCGGGCTTGGACTCACCAGTGAACTTACTAACTCCAGTCGCCAACCTGAAGTTGGGAGGAATCACTTCGGCCCTGATGGCTCTGCTGAAACACTCTAGTCCTGAGACATGAACTCGGCTGCTGGTGGGCACATCTCTGTCTTGGCCTTCTCGGCGAGCTCTGTTCCGGTTGACCATACCTTGCACGATAATGGATCTCGCGTCAAAGCCTGGTTCTCTGGGGTCGACTGGAACCCTTCACCCAACACTGTGCTGGCGTCTGTCATCTTGCTGTCGAGGGGCGTACGACCCACCCCTTGGGGGAGGAGTGGGCACTCGACGCTGATCATCGCGATCGAATCGGTCATCATACTGATCACGCCGACCCCCACGTCCCTCACGCTGCGGGGGCGATCTTGGGCTATGGGCCGACTGGACTATATTCACAGCGACAGATCTACTCTGAATCCGGTTTCGTGACTGCGATACAGCTTAATTCTGATCTCCTGCTGCCCGAAGCAAATCTCTGATCTGCATCAAGCCTCTGCCAGCCTCTGACCGAGAGGGCTGAATCGACTCTGCTATTCGGGCTGCAGCAGCTAAATTCTGAATCAGAGTTCGATATACCTGAGTCGATGGTGAAAAGAGTTGACCTCGACTGGAGTCTGGAACTCGTTGCCGCGCGCGCTCATTGAGTGCTCGCTGGAGGTTCTCCAGTCGAGTGCGCTCAGCTAAGTTGGCCAAACGCGCGTCCTCCAAGGCATGAGCCTTGGAGGTTTCTCCTACGATAGGAGTATGTAAAGCATCCATGTTCCGGCGGCGAAGATCTTCCCTTTGCAGGGAAGTGAGTGGCTCGGGTTGATACTCCTCGTGGACCTATGCTGGGTCGCCTCCGCCGTCTCCCCCGTTGGTGCGGGGGAAGCCGGGAGGACTACGCGGTCCATTGACCATCAGAACCTCCGCCGTTGGATCACTGCTGTCACACTCGGATGCAGCCTCTAGGGAGCCATTCGATAGATCGAACAGGCCGTAGAGAGATTCGTCGGGCTCGATCGTCGCGACTTGGGGGGGTGGCCGACTGGCGGGCCGCTGCGTGCCTCACCCACCGCAGAAGCCTCGACCGACCGGAGCGCTTGCGCTGGCGGGAGACAGGGAGGAAGGATGACGCAGGGGTCGACCAATACGGGGCCGACGGTTGCCGCAGCAGGACGCCGCGGACACACGCGCGAAAGTGTGTCGCCCCACAGACTAGAAGCGCGTCGATGTCGAGTGGAGCCTCCTGGAGCCAAGCGGAATCGTCGGCGATGAACGTGAGCGCGCCGAGACGGATCTCGCGGCCCTCGACCAAAACTCCGCCAGAAACCATGATGAAGGTGATTGGAACAATTGCAACTTCTCCAATAAGTCGCTAAGACACCTGCCCCACGGTGGGCGCCAACTGTCGTGGTACTAAGACTAACAGTAGAATAGGGGGGTAGGTATGGAGAGGCAAGATCCCAGCTATGGAGTAGTTGTATACGCAAAGGATTTACGAGTTCAGGCCCTTCTCGGAGGAAGTAACAGCCCTACGTCTCGGAGCCCGGAGGCGGTCGACTGGATTATATGCGTATGAGTTACAGGGGTGCGAACCCTTTACACTGAAGGGGGTGGCTTATATAGTGTCTGCCAGACCCCTCCGGCTCTCAGTTATGCAGGGTTTAAAGTACATAAAGGCCTGGCGTTACTGGTAACGCCCTACATAAAGTGCTATCATGGCCATAAAGACTACTTAATAACAGACCATTTGGGTGCAGACTGACCCTAGATCTCCCGGTGGTCGAGTGAGTCTTCATGGTCGAGTGTCTTCGAGTCTGTCGAGTGGAATCCTTCCAGGTCGACTGAAAGGTAGTTTCTTCTAGAGATGTCCTTGGGGAGGGTATCTTGGACAGGTCCATGACCCTACTCTAGGTACATGGCTTCATCACCGTGGGTTGCAATTCTATTGGAGATGCTCTAACATGGCAGACGAGTGCTTTAATGTTGCCCACAAGATGCGTGAGTATTAGTAGTAGTTTATTTTTCTTGCCATGTTGAGATTTTAAAACCACGAGTTCGAACATGCAGAGGAGCAATGAAGACCAAACATGGGATATTGGGGACATCTTCAAGGAGCATGGCAAGTTAAAGAGGAGCTGCACCAAACCTGTAAAATGAGCTTTGGTAAGTAACACCCTTTCAATTACTTTCGTTTAGCCTCGTGTTCTTCGATGTGTATATGTCGTAGTTTCTGTTTGTCTTAGCCTCGTGTTCTTCGATGTGTAATAAGAAGAGTCTTAATCGTCCTAATGCTTTCGTTTTTAGCTTGATGTAGGAAGTGGGTGTTCTCACCTTGTAGTCTATTTTTATAAATTTTTTCCTTTTGAATTCACTTCTCCGAGTCCTGATTATCTGGCTTCTACTAAATGGATCTGGGTTGCTCTAAGTATTGATTTAAAAAAGAAGTAACTTCATGTCAGGATGCAGTTCCTGCGAGGAGGGAAGTATGGTCAACCTCGAGATCATGTTTCCGAAATGAGGCTGGATTACACACAAGGTGATAGTTCCCTAATGATGCTGGATTAGATACAAGGTGCAAATTCCTAGATGATGCTGGATTACACACAAGCCAGGTGGAGTCGTCAGTTGTTCGTGTCCTCGTGGCTCTAGTAAAGGCTGAAAGAAAGCGTGCAGCAGCCCTTGAGAATGTAGCTGAGATCCTGAAGAAGCGAAAAGAGCAATCATATGCTCTCTTCACCCAAGCCAAAGAAGAGATGGAAGAAGCCAGAAATAAGCTAGCAGAGGCAGAGCAGGCTAGGCATCTCCTACTATGTAAAATTGTTGTCAATACAAAATTTCCTTCATAATAGCTAGGTTCAAATGTTTATCCAGTTACATTCCTGTTGTGATGTCCGTGCATCTACTGATGTGGCACAAAATATTTCTTTGGGTCATGTAATAACAGCAATTACTTTCCAAACAATAACAGACGAAGCATTGGACATGGTATAGTTCACGTGCAAGCCCGACATTCCAAGTTCAACTTCCACATCAAACTCATGTTCACAGATATCTGCACATTCATAGATAATGTCCACAACCATGATTCGCTTCAAAGCCAAAAAAATGTAAGGAGAGTTATAAATAAAGAAAAACCTATAGTTCCTGCTACGAGTGCGAGCACAACAAGTCAAGACCATGCGTAATTAATTATATTTTGGTCATTTTTTGTATTCTAAAATGTTGGCCGGCTCGTAGAAGGACGTGTTGCCGGCACACGCGCGGATTCAATGGAGGCAGGCGGGGAAGTCTGAAGCCGGTTGCATGCAACAAGGAGGCGTGTTCAACCGGTCCTGCAGCGAGTGGGGCCCTCTTGGCCGGCGCGCCGGTTCAATGCCTGCATTATGAGAGGTCGCGCCCGTGTCAGAGCAATCACTCCCTCCAGTCCTTTTTTGTTTGGGTATAACAAAATCTCGTTTTCCATTCACTTACAAGTAAAATTCATGGACAAACTTTGACCCAAAATACGATGGGGACTAGTAAACCAGAACGGAGGTAGTAGTTTTTTTGATCAAGGAAGGGTTTCCCCTTTCGATTTTCATTACTGAAAAACAACATCTAAACCATAGTATTTGCCCTAGAACTACCAGGTTCAACATCTCGCAACATAAACCCATACAACCATACGCCAAGGAGGTAGTAGTAGTTATGAATTCCATTTTTGCTCCACACCAATCGTTCTCAAAACTACTTAGTATTTATAACGCGCCATTGAAAATCGGAACTCTTAACCCCGCTAAAAAAATGATATTTTAAACGTGGCTACTCGATCTGTGGCAACTGGCGAGCCACCGCCTCCAGGTCGTTCACCTATGGTCCCGACCATCAACTCCTACGAATCAAATTATCATGCGAGCTAACTATTCCTACAAAGGTGCGCTCCACCACGTACCCGGTACCCGCGCATGCAGCAATCGTGCACCTATTATTTGTTAACGGTGCCTTTACGTAACTCTCATGTGTGCGTGACAGCAAGAGACCGTATGTGTGCGTGTGTCTCTTCTCTTCGTATATGTACTCCACCGTTTGTCTGGTGTCCAAAAAAACTATATAGTGGTAATAACTACTAGCAATGTGTCAATGTGTTGCCACACGATCAAAGTAGATTAATATTATTCACCGATTTGATAGAAAAAAGAGTATAGTTTTGAAATATGTATATCACTAAAAATATGTTATGTTTCATTCAAAATATATTCCTTTGGCGGTTTTGATGAGATAAGGGGGGAATGTTGTTGGTTTCAAGATTCGAGAAGTGGTATATGTCTAATATCTACTCTCACTAGCAAGATGCCTGTGCGTTGCACGAAACATCAAGATCTTGTGGGAGAAAAGGATGAACGAGGGAAGGCCTTATCTACAAATGTGGAGAGGAGTGCGGGTAAATTGCCATAGTTTCCTTCCTATCCGTCAGATATAAATCGGATGGCCTATATTGCAGGATGGCAGGCCCACCATCATCACCAACTCTGTTTTTTATCCCTACTCTTATAAAAAGCATAGTCGATGATGATCATGTGCTTGCCATCCTTCAATATAGGCCGTCCGATCTATATCTGACGGATAGGAAGGAAACTATGGTAATTTTGCAAAAAGATACCCACACCCCTCTCCACATTTGCAAATAAGGCCTTCCCTTGATCATCCTTTTCTCCCAAAGATAAACTACTCATACAAATGCATCTTGATGTTCTGTGCAATGCATGAGCATCTTGCTAGTTGTTGCAAAAAGCCCATGTGTGTGAGACAGAGAGAGAGAGGGAGAGAGGAGGAGGATGGAGTGCATGTGTGACAAAGACACAAAGAGTGTGTGTGCGAGAGGTATCAGCTTAAAATGAGGCGATAGTGTGTGTGTGCACGATTGAGAGGGCGTGTCTCAAGAAGGGAAGAAAAATCTTCATAGATACAAGGAGCGGGAGAGAGACATGTATGCAATAGTGGAAGCACGAGTGTGCGGGTGTATAAACCTATCTAGAGGCTAGTCGATAAATGTTTGTGAGAGAAATATGAGTCGGGGTGCGAAAGCGAGAGTTTTGTGTGTGAGAGAGAGACTGTTGGGGATATAACTATTAGTATGACCTGCCAAAAGGAGCCGGGTTATACTTACAAGCATTCTTGAAGACAGAAGCTCATGCTAGAAGACGGCGGCTTAGTAAAGGCCCAATGGCCCAGAGGTGACTTAAGGCCCGTAGTGTTAAACCGCCTTGATCATGTAACTTGTATTGTAAGGCAAGAAAGATTAAGAGACCGAGCCGGATATAATCTATAAGCCGGCCGGGACTCTGCAGAGCCGCTGGGCGTCGACCTCAGTAAATAAGGGGACGACCCGGCGGCGGTTCAGGAGACAAAACAACTTCTCGAGAGCTAGGTCAAGCGATTATGCTTCCTGGTTATCGAGACATACATAATCCCAATCACAACTAGACGTAGGCTTTCACCTTCACCGTAAGGGGCCGAACTAGTATAAACCTCTCGTGTCTCTTGTCCTAATTAACCCCTTCAAGCTTCCTAGTTGCGATGGCTCCACGACTAAGTCCTTTCACTTGGACATCTGACGTGACAATTCCAGGACAGTTGGCGCCCACCGTGGGGCCAGTGCACGGTGGATTTGAGTTCTTGAAGGGCAGCTTCGAAGGGCTCAAGGGATACGTTGTGGGTCGGATGACCAAGAGTCGTCGCGGCAAGCTCTACATCGACGACGCAGGCTGGGGCTCCGAGGACGGCTCAATTGAGTACGGGTACCGGTTCCCCTTCGGCGGAATCCACGTCTTCATTGGCAAAATCGGTGAGCTGGGCCCTGAGCCGGACATCTGCACCGACCTCGTCGAGACGGCTCAGCATGCGAGACCCACCCGGGCTCTGCCGGCTGTAAAACGTGCCTTCGTGGGATGCATCCATGGAGGACCCTCTGGAGGGTCTGCCTCTGATGGTGAGGCGGCCATCTACTCCGACGGTGAGTCGTCCACAGGTGAGACAGATTCATTGTACCAACTGCAGGATCGCGGGCTTGGCGGCTGTTTCGATGGTAGCAGTATTCCGGATTCTCTTGAGCCGCCGAGTAGAGTCGGGATCTTCATGGCTGGAACCCAACCCATCCAAGACTCCGCAACTGCAGTAGCGGTAACCTCCAGGTCAGCGGCAGCCAGGGCAGGAGGTCTTGTGTGCTCATCGGCCCAGGTGTTAATGGATCTCACCGACAAATTGACCACCCTGTTAACCACCGTAGTCAGCTCGGCGGATCAAGCCAGTCATGACGCGGAGGTGGCACGGTTAAAGTTGGATATGGTGCAAGCTAAGGCGGACCTGGTCGTAGAAGATGCTAGGATAACCGCAGAGCGGGCAGCTTTGGACGTTCAGGCTCAACAGATTCAGGCGCACGCTTTCCGGCTTACACAAGACCAGAACGCGGCTAATGAGGTCATGAGGAGAAGGTATCAGAAGGACCAGTCTCGACTCCCGCTAGTTTACGACCCTCGGAACCTTTTTAACACACCAGGAGCGGGGCCCAGTAACCCATCGTGGCTTACTCCGCAGACGGGTAACCCTCCGCGGCTCCCTCCACGCACAGGAACGGACCATGTTGGGACACCCGGGGACGGAGCACCATTTCAGCCGCCAGTGATGGGACCTCCCCGTGTGAACATGGCGCCGCCTCAGTACGTACCGACACCCCCGGGTCATTACTCCAACCCGTTGGAAAACATGATAGCAGCGGCAACATGATTGGCGGCTCTACCAATTGATGGCGACTCTCCGACTGCAGTTGAAACCCGCCGGGTCAGGGAGCTTCTTCAGACGGCTTTAGAACAGCAGGGGGCATACTCATACAGCCGGGACAGGATCCACTCGACCCCTCGTCCAAGCCGGAGCCCAAGTTACAGCAGGCACATGAATTCAGCGGCCGTATCGAGCAATGTTAGACGCCGTGACCAGCCATGTGGTGGCAACCCGCCGCGTCATGAGGCCGTTAACTTGATGGAGCAAGAGAGACTACGACAAGAGGCTGAACGGGCGGCTGAGCAAGCGGCTCAGTTGACGGCTTATCAGCTATATCCGAGTTACCCAGCGACTTCTGTTGAGGCAGGTATAGCCACCTGGACTGGAGGAGTCCTGTGTCTGGTGCCGGCTCTACGTAACATGCGGTTGCCTAAAGATTTTAAAGGACCGAGGAAGGTGCCGAATTAGACAGCCGACTTACAGCCTGGGGCATGGATTGAGAGCTACAAGATGGCTATGGAGCTGTTGGAGGTTTCTGACGCAGCAATGGCCAAGTACTTCACCATGATGTTGGATGGAACCGCCCGCACCTGGTTGAAAGGCCTGCCACCTAATTCAATCGGTTCATGGGCAGAGTTAAAGGCCCGGTTCATCCAGAACTTGAAAGACACGTGCAAACAGCCCATGTCGATCGTGGATCTGACGAATTGTAAGCAGGAAGAGGGTGAGTCTACAACCCATTGGGTACGCTGGGTTAAAGCCATAATACATTCATTTGATAAGATGGATGCCGGCTCTGCAGTCTTAATGTTGGAGAAGAATTGCCGTTTCTTACCTTTGAAACAAAAGCTGGGGCGGCTCAAACGTGATTGCAATGATATGGGCACGCTGCTGGTGGCTCTGGTCAAGTATGCCAATTCTGATAGTACCAAGGATCCCGAGTCTAATGATGAGAAGGCAGGGAAGGGAAAGAGGAATGGCAACGGCAAGGGCTCTCAGCACAACCTGGCAAATCAAGGAGGTAACAAACATAAGGCTGACGGTAGTTTGGATTTTGTGGCTAACACCAATGCGCAGGGTCATAACCAGCGGCGCAAGGGAAGACCACCTCCTCGATCTGGCGGGTTAGGACCCACACTTGAGCAGTTGTTGAATGAACCTTGCCAGAGACACGGTTCTAAGGAGAAGCCGGCTACACATTTGTGGAAGGATTGCATGATTGTGAAGGCGTTTAAGAATTCCAACATGTTTGATGGTAACAATGGCCCGGGCGGCTCAGGTGGTGGCAGCTTTCATGGCCCGGGCGGCGGGTCAAATCCCAATTTTCAAAATTCCCATAGAAACCAGGGTGGTTATAACCAACAGGCTGGTCAGGGCAGTCAGCAGCAGCAACAAGGTGGATACCAGAGCAATCCAAAGCAGCTGAACAGTGGGCAATATCATGTGTTTGCCACCAGTTTGTGTAAACGGGACCAGAAGCTTCATAAGAGGGTTGTGAATGCGGTTGAGCCGGCAATCCCTCGTTATTTGAGGTGGTCTGAACAGCCTATCATATGGTGTAGAGAGGATCACCCTCCCCGGGTTGACAATCCGGGTCACTTAGCCCTGGTCGTAGCCCCTCAAGTGGGTGGATACAAGTTCACCAAGGTGCTGATGGATGGAGCTAGCAGTATCAATATCCTTTATTATGAGACCTTCTGTCGCATGGGGTTGACTAATAAGAGCCTTAAGAGGTCCAACACTGTTTTCCATGGAATTGTACCTGGTAAGTCGGCATATCCAGTCGGCAAGATAGAGTTGGAGGTAGCATTTGGAGATGAATATGATTCCAGAGCCGAGAAGTTAACATTTGAAGTGGTTCAGATCAAGAGCCCATATCATGCTCTGTATGGGCGGCCAGCTTATGCCAAGTTCATGGCACGGCCATGTTATGTGTACTTGCAGCTTAAAATGCCGGGTTATAAGGGAACCATTACGGTACACGGTAGCCGCAAGGTGGCTCTAGAATGTGAAGGGGTGATGCGTCTTATGCTGAGTCGGCCTGCGCGATGGAAGAGTTAAAGTTCTACAAGGACAATGTTGACCCGGCGGATATGACATCCTTGAAGAAGCCAACTACAGAGCATGAGCCGGTCATGAAATTTCAGTCGGCGGAGGAGACCAAGCTTGTCGATTTTGTCCCAGGCGACTCATCCAAGCAGTTCAGTATCAGTGCTAATTTGGATCCCAAATAGGAAGGCGCGCTCATCGAGTTCATCCGTGAGAATCGGGACATTTTCGCATGGAAGCCATCTGACATGCCAGGTGTACCGAGAGAACTCGCTGAGCACACTCTTAATATCGATCCAAAGTTTAAGCCGGTCAAGCAATTTCTTCGGCGGTTTAATGAGGAGAGAAGGAAAGCTATTGGTGAGGAAGTAGCCCGGCACTTGGCGGCTGGCTTCATCGTTGAGGTGTTTCATCCAGAGTGGCTGGCTAACCGGTGCTTGTTCTCAAGAAAAATGGCACTTGGCGTATGTGTGTGGATTACACGGACTTAAACAAATCTTGTCCGGCTGATCCTTTTGCTCTCCCTCGTATTGATCAGATCATCGATGCTACGGCGGGTTGTGAGCGTTTGAGCTTTATGGATGCTTATTCTGGTTATCATCAGATCAAGATGGCGGTTAAGGACCAGGAGAAGACGGCATTCATCACGCCGTTTGGAGCCTTCTGCTACGTTTCAATGCCTTTTGGGCTCAAGAGTGCCCAGGCGACGTACCAGCGATGCGTACAGAATTGTCTTCATGATCAGATTGGACGCAATGTTCATGCTTATGTGGATGACATAGTGGTCAAATCCAGAGAGAAAGAGACCTTGATCGATGATCTCAAGGAAACCTTTGATAATCTCCGGGTTTACAAGATGATGCTTAACCCGGCCAAGTGTGTTTTCAGTGTGCCTGCAGGCAAGCTTCTAGGCTTTCTGGTTTCTAACAGAGGCATCAAAGCTAACCCAGAGAAGATCAAAGCCATAACCTCCCTGGCTAAGCCGGCATGTATTAATGATGTCCAACGTTTGGCGGGTCGTATCGCCTCCTTAAGCCGTTTCATAAGCCGGTTAGGGGAGAAGGCTATGCCGCTGTATCAGATGATGAAGAAGACGGATAGCTTTACTTGGAATCACGCTGCCAATACTGCCTTTGAAGATCTGAAGAGGCAGTTGGCTGAGCCGCCGGTTCTTGCTGCTCCCATTGATAAGGAGCCCTTGCTCCTATATGTGGCTGCTAATACACGTGCTGTTAGTGTGGCTATTGTGGTGGAACGCAAGAAGGCTGGCAAGGAGCACCCGGTTCAGCGGCCGGTTTACTACATCAGTGAGGTACTGATTGAGTCCAAGCAGCAATATCCGCATTGGCAGAAACTTGTCTATGGGGTGTTTATGGCCAGCTGGAAGCTTAAGCAATACTTCTTGGGCCATCCCATCACTGTGGTTAGTTCTGCCCCCTTGGGGATATTATTCAGAACAGAGAGGCCACAGGGCGAGTTGCCAAATGGGCCATTGAGCTTGGGCCTCATGGTTTAAAATATGTGTCGCGCACAGCTATTAAATCTCAAGCATTGGTGGATTTCATCAATGACTGGACAGAATTGCAGATGCCTGAGGAAAAGCCGGACAATGCCTATTGGACAATTCATTTTGATGGGTCTAGGCAATTGGAAGGCTCGGGGGCTGGAGTTATTATGGCTTCCCCTCGAGGTGATAAGTTTTGTTATGTACTCCGGTTGATGTTTCCTTGTACTAACAATGCAGCTGAGTATGAAGCCTTGCTCCATGGTCTTCGGGTGGCTAAAGAGATGAATTTAAGCCGGGTAAGGTGCTTCGGTGACTCAGATTTAGTGGCTCAGCAAGTGTCAGGCAAGTGGAACTCAAAGGACCCCCTCATGGCGGCTTATCGTCGGGAGGTTGATGCAATTGCGGGGCACTTCAAGGGTTATCAGGTGGAACACATTGACCGTCGAAAGAACGAGGTGGCTGACACCTTAAGCCGGCTGGGATCTCAGCATAAGCCGGTGCCGCCTAATACTTTTTTGGATGTTTTGTATAACCCTTCTATCAAGTTACCTACAGAGGAAGATTTGGCTGTTCCTGACCCTGAGGCACAGTTGGTGACGGTTCTTCATATCATCCCAGATTGGACGGTGTCGTATTTGGCTTATATGACACGGGGCGAGTTGCCTGAAGATGAAACCTTGGCTAGGCAGATAACCCGGCGGTCTAAGTCCATGACGATTATCAATGGCGAGTTACATCATTGCAGTGTTACAGGGGCTTTTCAGCGTTGCATCTCTCCTGAAGAAGTGAAAGTGCAACTATCCCTAGGTGGTTTTGGTAATTAGTAACAACATATAAGCTCATTGAGCTAATACTATTCCAAGACTATTATTTCAGGAAAGCTCAATGAATGGCATGGCATGGATGATGAAAGTGGACCCCTCAAAATACTAAGGACAAAGGATTGGCTCAAGCTCAAATGCTCAAGACTCTTCATTTTACATTTTAGTGATCCAATATCACATTGAGTCTATAGGAAAAGCCAATACTATCAAGGAGGGATGAGGTGTTGCTTAATGAGCCTCTTGCTTCAATGTGCTTAGTGATATGCTCCAAAACCCTCAACTACTTTCCCACATCCACATATGACCTAAACCCAAAGCCAAAATCGGTCACACCGAAACTTCCTATCCGGCGCCACCGATTCCAAAAGTCATAGCCACTGCCACAAACCCTAAGCAAATAGGTCTTGCCAATAGGGATCTCGGTCTCACCGAGATGGGGTTGCAATCTCTCTATTTCCCTTCGTAACGTTTCGGTCTAACCGAAGTGAGCGATCGTTCCCACCGAGATTGCAATGTAAACTCTTTGTTTCCTTTTTGTAACATTTCGGTCTCACCGAAAAGAGCAAATTGGTCCCATCAAGTTTACCTGACCAACTCTCTGGAAAGCTTATTACCAAATCGGTCTCACCGAGTTTGTGTAATCGGTCTTACCGAGATTACGTTATGCCCTAACCCTAACTGAATCGGTCTCACCGAGATGCATGTTGGTCCCACTGAAAATCACTAACGGTCACTAGGTTTACTAAATCGGTCCGACCGAGTTTAACAATTCGGTCCCACCGAGTTTGGTAAATTGTGTGTAACGGTTAGATTTTGTGTGGAGGCTATATATACCCCTCCACCTCCTCTTCATTCGTGGAGAGAGCCATCAGAATGAACCTACACTTCCAACTTACCATTTCTGAGAAAGAACCACCTACTCATGTGTTGAGGCCAAGATATTCCATTCCTACCATATGAATCTTGATCTCTAGCCTTCCCCAACTTGCTTTCCACTCAAATCTTCTTTCCACCAGATCCAAACCCATTGAGAGAGAGTTGAGTGTTGGGGAGACTATCATTTGAAGCACAAGAGCAAGGAGTTCATCATCAATGCACCATTTGTTACTTCTTGGAGAGTGGTGTCTCCTAGATTGGCTAGGTGTCACTTGGGAGCCTCCGACAAGATTGTGGAGTTGAACCAAGGAGTTTGTAAGGGCAAGGAGATCGCCTACTTCGTGAAGATCTACCGCTAGTGAGGCAAGTCCTTCGTGGGCGACGGCCATGGTGGGATAGACAAGGTTGCTTCTTCATGGACCCTTCTTGGGTGGAGCCCTCCGTGGACTCGTGAAGCCGTTACCCTTCGTGGGTTGAAGTCTCCATCAACGTGGATGTACGATAGAACCACCTATCGGAACCACGCCAAAAACATCCATGTCTCCAATTGCGTTTGAATCCTCCAAACCCGTCCCTTTACTTTCTTGCAAGTTGCATGCTTTAATTTCCGCTGCCTCTATACTCTTTGCATGCTTGCTTGAATTGTGTGATGATTGCTTGACTTGTCCTAAAGTAGCTAAAATCTGCCAAACTCTAAAATTGGGAAAAGGCTATGTTTTTATTGGTCAAGTAGTCTAATCACCCCCCCTCTAGACATACTTCAAGGTCCTACAAGAAGGCCAAGAAATTCTACGTGAGATTCATGAAGGGGATTGCGGTCATCATGCCGGGTCAAAATCTCTTGTGGCTAAGGCTTTTCGTCATGGGTTTTATTGGCTGACGGCTCATGCAGACAGGGAGGATCTGGTCAGTAAATGTGATGGTTGTCAGAAGTTCTCAAGATGGGCTCATGTGCCGGCTCAAGAGTTGAGGATGATTCAAATTACTTGGCCGTTTGCAGTCTGGGGGCTTGACATGGTTGGGCCTTTCAAGCGATCCAAAGATAAAAAGACTCACCTCTTGGTGGCGGTTGATAAGTTCACAAAGTGGGTTGAGGCAGAGCCGGTCGGTAAGTGTGATGCAGCTACGGCGGTTCAATTCATGAAGAAGGTGATATTTCGCTTTGGTTTTCCACACAGCATTATAACTGACAATGGCAATAATCTGTCTAAAGGCGCCATGGAGGAGTTCTGTCAACGTGAGCATATCCGGCTTGATGTTTCATCGGTGGCTCACCCTCAGTCCAATGGTCAAGCCGAGAGAGCCAATCAAGAAATCCTAAAAGGCATTAAGCCCCGGCTCTTTGTCCCTTTGCAGCGGACACCGGGTTGTTGGGTTGAGGAGTTACCTTCAGTGTTATGGAGCATCAACACTACTCCTAACAGATCTACAGGTTATATGCCTTTCTTCATGGTCTACGGAGCTGAGGCGGTTCTCCCTAGTGACATCCGTCATGATTCACCTTGTGTGGCGGCTTATGTGGAGGAAGACAATGAACAAGCACGCCAGGATGCTCTTGATCTGTTAGATGAACATCGGGACTTGGTAGCAGCTCGCTCGGCGATTTATCAACAGGACTTGCGCCGTTATCACAGCCGCCGAGTTAAATCCAGATCTTTTCAGGAAGGTGATCTAGTGCTCCGGCTCATCCAGGATCAAACTGATGCTCACAAGTTATCCCCACCTTGGGAAGGACCATTTGTGGTTAGCAAGAACTTAAATAACGGATCATACTACCTTATTGACGTTCGAGAGCACAAAGACTCACGTAAGTCGGAGGAGGAGACCCGGAGGCCGTGGAATATTGCTCATCTCCGGCCCTACTACACTTGAGTCATAGGCTCCACTGATGTACATATTTTTCCGATGTATATATTATGATAAATAATAAAGCAGGACCTCTGTCCTTTTTTCCCTTCTCACAAGGTAAATTTGTCGTTTATTATTATCATCTTTTTATCACATGATCGTTCGGGGGCGGGTCATATTTGATCCGACTAAGCCTGCTATGATCCGGCTTACGATTCTATTCGAATCTAGCTGTTCAAAATTATGGTCACTAGGGGGCTTCCTATTCAAACATAGGTCGTATTCGAACCAAAGAGAACATAGCTGTCGATACCCTTTTGATTGGCACACTGTCGAGCTCACTTGGGGGCTTCTTGATCGTATTCGAATCATAGCTTAACCCCATTTGGGAACCGACTTTGATCATATTCGAATCAGAGTCGTTAAAAACACTCAAGGTCATTAGGGGGCTTCTTGTTCAAACATAGGTCGTATTCAAACCAAAGAGAACACAGCTGTCGGTACCCTCTTGATCGGTGCAATGCCAAAGCCATTGGGGGCTACATGATCATATTTGAATCCTAGCTTAAACCCCTCTGGGACGGTTCATTGATCGTATTCGAATCAGCGGCCTTTCCATTATTACTTCTCTTTTTGGTTTAAGTTCTCTTTGGAAGCCCCGTTATTTGGCTTAAAGATTTTTTCCTAAGGCTTACAACTATAAATATAATGTTGGCAGCCCGGTTCAATATCGACTGATGAGTCGTTGACCCTTAAACATAGATGTACTTTCTGGGTATCCAAATATCTGATCTTCATCATTATTAGCCGGGTCATATGAACCGGTGGAGCCAATGGAAAATTTTATTATAGTTGTGTTTTCATCAACCAGCTAATCTATGATTATCACATTTTTGACTGGCTTAGCAGCTTATTTGAAGGACAGTTTTTTCAATAATGCTCAAACTGTGTGCATGAATATAACAAGGCGGCTTAAAAATGTTATGCATCAAAAACATGAACGATAGCATGGCCACAACAGAGTTATCTCTACCCTATTACAGGACTTATTAAGTCCAAATAGTTTGCATTGTTTTTTTTTAAACACCAGGTGCTGAGTCGCCATGACAGCTTCACCCTCAAGATTGGCCGGAAGCGTCTGGGTTAGCCCTCTCCACGCTTGTGTCCTCCTTTTCCTGGAAGGTTGATGATGACCAGTCAATGTTCTTTAAGGCTTCAAATTCTGCTTCATCATCAACAAGACCAGCCGGATCAACTTCAGGAGCAAAGGTATGCTTACGAATTGGGGGAATCAGACTAATCACGTCATATTCAGGTGTTGGAATCCTTCGATTTTGTTCATCGTAACCCGCCTGGTACTTGGTATAATCTACTTCTGCGGCTATCAAAGTCGGCACGGGGTGCACCTCTTGGACACACACAAGGAAATCCGCCTCTTCAAACGGCGTGGCATCTTCCTTGAGGCTTGGGTAACCAATGGCGATATCCTCCGGGTCTAGTTCAGGTAGCCCGGCCTTACCCCGGCTTAGAGCATTTATGGCTCCGGCTCTTGCAGCTGACCGTCTTAACTCATTGATCCGTTGCGGAAGAGTTGAAAGCTTACACAAGACCCGGGGCAGGAGGGTTGGAACCTCATTGGATAAGTCCACCGAAGCAAGAGTGCGTTGTGACCCGGCGTACAATTGTTCCACCAAGGTATACACAGCTTTCAGCTTTGTCAGTATGTTGTGGTTCAAATTTGCGCTTCTGGGGCCTGCACAAAGCATACTCAGAAAAGTGAAATTCTAGCACATATTCTATTGCACGGCTTAAGACATAAATACAACGGCAAGGCGACTTACCGAAGATGGCTGCGACCATTTGGGAAATATGGCGCTTCAACCCGGACAACTCTCCAGTGACTTCTTCAAGAGCTGCTTTTTCAGCCTGGCTTATCAATGCGGTCTTCTCATCGGCCCAGGCTTTCTTTTCAGTTTCAAACTCTTTTTTAAGTTTCTCCTGTTCAAAAACACTGAACTCAAACTTACTATTGGACTTCTCAACTTCTGACTCTTGGAATTCAAGGCGACTCTTCAAATTGGTCACCTCCGATTCGAGTTGACTGGTGGTAGCCTGTGCAAATATAAAATCAAGTAAGTTCTTTATGCAGTATTCAAAGTCCCAAGTACTTTGCTAGCAATAATACTTGGCACTTGGGGGCTAATGTCTTGCAGAGTTTTTTATGTTCTACAATGGTTCATTATATGGTGATTCATATGAGTAAGTCCCAAGCATTTTGTAAACAATAACACTTGGCACTTGGGGGCTAATGCATATTGTTGTTTAAAGACCTATAAGAGTTTTCTCTATAAGGAGCCGGCTCAACCATATTGGTTAAGCCGCCCCTTGGGGACTACATGGTAAGCTGGAGTTTTATTCTTTTGTGATGTTGTCAAATTTGTTTCTAAGTCTACAGCATAAGTATCTTAAGCAGGAGACTTGGGGGCTAACATACTGAAGGATAAGGAACAAAAGACAAAACGGGTTATACCTCGAACTTATGATGCATCTGCTTCACCATATCAATTTCAAGATTCCGGCTGTTGTGCACTTGGCTCATATAGCCAGAGAAGACATCTCCAATACTCATATGAGTATAATTGGTGACATGCATCTTGACTCGGCGCTGGTCCAGAAGTTCTTCCTTGGCGGGGCATTTGGCTAGCACGGTTGGCCTCCCCGGGTCAGTATGACCAGTTCCGGTGATCTCGACATCAGTATTGGAAGGATTAGCCGTCCGAGTTGGGCTTGGAGGTTGAGGGTTTTCTGACCCGGAAGCACCTTGGTCAGTGGGCAAGTCACTAGGAGGTGACACATCTTGTGCTGGTTCTGGTGGCGGCTCATGAGTACTTAACTCTGGCACGGTTGTTTCCAGAGCCGGTTCATCAGTGGCGACTCTTTCATCAGCTGGTTTATTCTTTCTAACCCTCTTGCTGGGTTTAGCTTGACCACTACATTCAGATAAAAAGATTAACACAGAAGCAAGAAGATTATAATAGCTGCAAAAGTAAATGGTTTATTATACCCTGGTGCAGTCTTGAAAGTCCGCAGATTGGACTGCAATGACTCGCCGGAAGGAGGAGAAGTATCCTGATAATCCGAGTCAAAGGAATTGAGTGGTTGACGAAAGAGACCCGCCAAGAGATAGAATTTAGTTAAAATAGAGATAACCTCATTTCGGCATTTCCTCGGAGTATTTGGTAAGCCGGAGGAGAGCTCCGCGTCCTTGCTGGTCCGGGTCTGCCTCCGGCTCTCATGAATTTGCCGCTTCAAAAGAAATTGAGGATCGTGATGAGCTAGAGGATGACAAAATCTTACTTTACGGGTCACTCTATGGGTTTTCTGTCTTGGCAAAGGCTCGGAGTCGGAGGAAAGGATAGTTACCTCATCAGCCTTGCTACGGCTTGTCCCAGTGTCCTCCTGCTGATGATCAGTGTCAATAAGATGATTAAAGAATAAGCCAAGGGAGTCAACGGCTACCTTTGACTCGGAAGAGTCTGACAGCCGAAGCAAATCGGAAGCAGTAGCTTTCTTGCCCTTCCTTTGGGTAGCTTCTTTCCTGGCGGCCCTCTTTTCTTTCCTGGCTTTCTTAACCGCTTCATGATCATTAACTTTCCAAAATTTGTCACCCGCCTGCAAGGATTAAGCATATTGTGAATATGGATGAAGCATTAAGAAAATAAGGTGAACGTTTTTACATGGGTATTTTTTACCTTTGGAGTCGGGTTGTCTTTGCAGAACGGGGCTAGACCCACTCTGCCACAATCCGCCAGACTCTCATTGAGAAGAGATCTGGTCATGTCATCAACAACATGAGCAGGTAAGTCGTCAGGGCTATGGCACAGGGGGTCATTCTTGGCGCCAGTGTATTCACACATTAAGACGGTGCGGCGGCTTAATGGGATAACCCGCCAGGCAAGCCAGACTCGAACCAGGTCAATGCCCGTCAACCCATTCCCCAACAAAGCTTTAATCTTGGCTATAGTAGGAGAGAGGGATCTACGTTCTGCGGTGGTAATCTTGTCGGGCAAGTGATGATTGGTGTCAAGCCGGAGGGCACGAAAGCCAGGCAGACGATTCTCGTCAGCCAGAGAGGTGACCTTGCAGTAGAACCACGTCATGTTCCAATCTTTTGGACGGCTTGGCGGGTTGGCATAGGGGAAAAGTGCATCCCTGCGGCGCTGAATTGAAATCCCACCAAGTTCCAAGCTCTGGCCGCTGGCACACTCTGTCTGGCGGTTCAAATAGAACAGCTCTCTGAAAAGTAGCAAGTTTGGTTCTTCACCAAGATAAACTTCGCTGAATACTTGGAAGTTGCAGATGTTAGACACGGAATTGGGTCCAATGTCTTGTGGGCGAAGGTCAAAAAACTTCAGCACGTCTCTAAAAAATTTTGAACCGGGAGGAGTAAAACCCCGGTTCATATGATCAGTAAAGACAACCACCTCTCCGTCTTTGGGCTGAGGGATTTCTTCGTCCGGGTGAGGAGCACGGTAAGGCATGACATCTTTCTTGGGAAGATAGCCGGTTTTGACGAAGTCATCTAAAGTGCTGTCAGTGACAATGGATTTCACCCAATTGCAAGTGGTAGGTTCCTTGGGCGCCATTATGTTTGAAAGCCTAAATGCAAGGTAAATAAGGCCGGTTCAAGTTTAAGTCGGGCAGGAAAAATATTGCTGGAATGAACTATGGCGACTTATGAAGGGGCCTAATGGTATAAGGATATTTCTATCCGGGTTACGTAAGCCGCCATAAGTGTTTTAAAGCCATCGGTGTTGTTTCAACTAACAGAGGAAGATTCAGATTATCATTTTCTTAAGCCGTCAGTCAGAGCCGCCATGACTAGCAAGTTTAACAACATATGGATTTTTCCTAAGTGTAGGACAAACAAGTTTCACAGTTTGCAGTAATTATTTTGGACCAAACAAAGGTTCAGAAAAGAAATATTTCTAGACCTAGAAACATGGTACAGAGGAGTTCATGCGTTCTAATGAGGATTATTTACAAAGAAAAAGGATCTGCTAGTGCCTAAAATGGATGCAGAACAGCTACCGCATAAGATCTATGCTACTATTGGATCAAAAGAAGCCACGGCAGAAGAAACACGAAGAACTGAGATGAACTATGAACCATACAGATGAACTCGCTAACCCTAGCATGGATCTAAGATGCAGAAAGGGGAAAACTTACAGCGGTAGATCTGTTGCGGAGGGGCGCCGTCGTTCTCTGGACGGATTCAGGTTGATGCAGCGGCCAAAGTCAATGGAGACGAAGGTGCGCTGCGGCGGCGGTGGAGCTCGAGTGACAGTAGGGGCGGGAGGAAGAAGACGAGGTAAGGGAAGAATGAAGAAAGACCTAGTCGGGTATATTTATAAGGAGAAACCTGTGGAGTGGGCGCGAAAAACAAGGAGGCTAAAAAATATAATTATTCAACTACAAAGGTGCCTCTATTTTCGGATGATCATTAAGACAAAGATCCATTGAGATGTGTTGGACAAAGCATACATTTATGACAGGTGACGTCATGGCAGGTTACCACAAATTTGAAGGATGACGTCATGGCGGGTTACATGAATCTTCTTAAATAAGAGGCGGGGAACTTTTTCTTAAATATTGAAGACTGACATGAACTAGTTCAAATCAGTCTGGGGCCTAATGTTGGGGATATAACTATTAGTATGACCCGCCAAAAGGAGCCGGGTTATACTTACAAGCATTCTTGAAGACAGAAGCTCAAGCTAGAAGATGGCAGCTTAGTAAAGGCCCAACGTCCCAGAGGTGACTTAAGGCCCGTAGTGTTAAACCTTCTTGATCATGTAACTTGTATTGTAAGGCAAGAAAGATTAAGAGACTGAGCCGGATACAATCTATAAGCCGGCCGGGACTCTGTAGAGCCGCTGGGCGTCGACCTTAGTATATAAGGGAACGACCCGGCGCCGGTTCAGGAGATGAAACAACTTCTCGAGAGCTAGGTCAAGCAATTCTGGTTCCTGGTTATCGAGACATACATAATTCCAATCACAACTAGACGTAGGCTTTCACCTTCACCGTAAGGGGCCGAACTAGTATAAACCTCTCGTCTCTCTTGTCCTAATTAACCCCTTCAAGCTTCCTAGTTGTGATGGCTCCACGACTAAGTACTTTCACTAGGACATTTGACGTGACAATTCCACGACAGAGACGGTAGTCGGGAAGGGGAGTGGAAGCAGGAGTTGTGTGTGTTAGTGAGAGAGAGAGGGGGGAGTTTGTCTGATCAGTAAACAAATGAATAATGTCAGTCTAGGATGGAGACGAAAAGGAGACCGCAACAAATGTTGTGTCTATAGGAGAGAGAGTAATTTTAGTGGTATGAGTCATATCTAGAGACATATAGGGTGTGTGAGAGAATCCCATAGAGAGAAATACAAAGTGAAAGGCGAGTGGATACTGTGTGTGTGGCGGTGAAAAAGAAAGCTTAGGTACCTAGTGATATCAGAGAACGGTAGAGATGTGAGAGATAATGAAAATCGTGTAATGTATAATGATAGGGAGAGTGTGACACTTCTCAAGGGAGACATCGACCATGTTTGCGAGGATAGGAGAAATATGAAGCGAGCGTGCGAGTGAGCTGGAGAATTTGAGATGATGATACATGTAATCCATACTCGAACCAAAATTGATCTATCAAACATGCATACTCATATGAATTCACGCGCATCTATGTTATTTAATATGTTGATATTACCGATCCATACTGAGGGGGTCCTGGACTAGGGGGTGTCCGGATAGCCGAACTATCATCTTTGGCCGGACTCCAAGACTATGAAGATACAAGATTGAAGACTTCGTCCCGTGTCCGGATGGGACTTTCCTTGGCATGGAAGGCAAGCTTGGCGATACGGATATGTAGATCTCCTACCATTGTAACCGACTCTGTGTAACCCTAGCCCTCTCCGGTGTCTATATAAACCGGAGGGTTTTAGTCTGTAGGACGAACAACAATCATACCATAGGCTCGCTTCTAGGGTTTAGCCTCCTTGATCTCGTGGTAGATCTACTCTTGTACTACCCATATCATCAATACTAATCAAGCAGGAGTAGGGTTTTACCTCCACCGAGAGGTCCCGAACCTGGGAAAAACATCGTGTCCCTTGTCTCCTGTTACCATCCGCCTAGATGCACAGTTCGGGACCCCCTACCCGAGATCCACCGGTTTTGACACCGATACATACATTCTAGTAGAACATAGTTTGGTTTAATTTGAATTCAACCTTATGATTTTGAGATCATTGTATTTGTAAATCATATTATACATATAAAGGGGAAGAATTCTTTGTTGTGCTTTTTGAAAGTATATATAAAAAAAGATGTATATAGAATTTTATTCCAATCAAAAATGGATCTTGCCCGAAAAAAATAGAATACAAACGGGATTCAAATTGAGTTGGCACGGTAAACGTGCACTCGGCAAAATTTGAATGAAGCGGGGAAAGTCGCAGTAACCGCTCGAAACAAAAATCTACGAGATGGAAATTACTACTGCCTATCCCTGCCACGCAAAGCCTATCGGCTCAATTTCTATAGGTTTCGATAGGGGTAGGTTTGTAATTTCATTCAAACGTGACATAACCGCCTCTCACCCGGATTCATACACAGTGGGCGCAAAAACGCAGTGTCCCCTCGGCTGAAATCGACTCTCTTCCCGATTCATACACGGTGGGCGCCAAAAACAAACTCTCATCGGCAAATATTCAGTGTATGCGAGATTATCATCCTATCCCCAACCGACTAATATTGTTCTGATGTAGGAAATTTGAAACGGGGGCTAAGTTTGTAAATTTCCTCGCATTTGAGACAAGCGCACCCTAAAGACATGGTCCCCCCTTCCTCTCTACCTCCATTTCCCCATTCGTACTACGTGGGCACCAAAACACCCTCTCCACCCCAGCCTCCTCCGTCCGCCACCCCATCCACCACCGTCCTCCTCCACCATGCCAGAGCTGATACCCCGACGCCGCTGTCCATTACAAGAGATCGACCTCTCTCATCCACGGCTTCGGACCGGGATCCTTGCATCCCGTCCTCTCGCTTCATCCCCGCCGTCGTCCAGCTTGCCGGCGCCGCTCATACGACCGTCTCGTCCACCGCGCCCAGCCGCCACCATCTACCCTCCTAGATCTGCTTCCACGCCGCTGACAGCCATCGCTACCGCGGCACCGTCAAATTCTCAGCAGATGCATACACGGCGCCTCACCAGAGGCGGTACTCTTTCGTATCTGCTCAACTTATTTATCGCAGCAAGAAAATAGATCGCCACTGCTTTACTCTGATTTCTTGTCCATCACTTTCTTGCTAGTTGAATGCAAACATTGGTTGCGAAGTTGCCTTTGTCCGGTTTGCACCTTCAGATCCACCATGGCACGCTCAACACTATACTCGCAATGCTTATGATTTTCCCCTTTTATATTCCACACTAGTTAAATCACAGTAGACTAAATTTCAAAATTGGGTCAGTCAATTTTTTAGAGCTCGCCGGAGTTCGCCGGTGCGAAGGAAGGGGAACGGGTGGGGATGGTGGTTGTGGGGGGCGGTGGTGGGGCCTCGCCAAACGAAGAAAACTCGACGCGGGTGGGAGCGGGGGTGGGGCGGGGGTGGCGGAGGAACACAGGTGGTGGGGGCCAGTGGTCCGGTCGGTGGCCCGTGCAGTGTTCTGTATGGGAAGAATCAGATACGAGGAAGAAGAAGGGTTAGGAGTCGTAGGATCTTCATCCAACCGCCTGAAATGGTCAACTGACCCAAATGACAAAAGTCACACGACTTGCATGTAGACATGACTTTATATTCAGTAGCATCATCGTACCTGCTTACCACTGCTCCTGAATCCATCAAGCTAAACAACGTGCCACTCATAGTTCCAAACTTGTTGCTCAAATACGAATCTGATATGATGCTGATATTACTATAACAGATAACGTTTAATTGGTCAGCTAATGTTCCTACTTTACTTTTGAAAAGCACGTGCACCACATATAGAGAGACAGCAGGGAGTTGCATTCTTAATGTGCTCTGGTTCATCATGTGTGGGCACTGCGCAACGAACATTTTATTATCCAAAATCTGCTTGCTCTTCTTTAGCATGTTCCTCTTTCGTTCTTCTTTAATAAGTACTCTCTCCGTTCCTAAATACAAGTCTTTGTATAGATTCCACAATGGACTACATATGGAGCAAAATGAGTGAATCTACACTCTAAAATGTATCTGGATACATCTGTATGTGATCCATAGTGGAAATCTCTACAAAGACTTATATTTTGGTACGGAGGGAGTATGATAGTAGTACAGTATGTTCCTTGTAGTGAAGATGAGCAGGGACATTTGCAGTGTAGAGGTCTATACGGCCGGTTGTGATGGACACTTTGAACTCTTCAGGCCTCTTTGATTCGTAGGATTTTGTAAACATAGGAATAGGATTTGTAGTGGCCTGCCCACTTGAATCCTATAAGAATAGCAAGGAAATGCGGGGAGCTGTGTTGCCTTTGAAAGTTACATTGATATTAACAGTACTGCACCTTTAGTTGAAGAGAGCTAGTATCCGAAGCCTTTCTAGCCGTACCGGCAATACTAGCACATATATTCTAGCAAGTTCCACTTTGCTGATTTTACTCTGATGATTACGGTTTTCCCGTTATATCTACACTATGATCTATGTAGCCGCTTTGTGTCATACTAGCAGCAGTCCACTCTTGAAGCTAAACACTGCAATGACTTACAAAATTGGCACCAAGGCGTTGAGTGCCATTCTGGATGCAATGAAACTCATACGCTCCCCACCTGTTGATTCTTGTTCAAAATATGATCCTAATGACTATTAACCTCGAGGAGTCAAAGGCAGATGGCCTGCCCTGTTCACCCATCAAGGTGCCTGTCCTAATTTGGCAAGGTTTTATTGATTGCGCGTATCTTGCATATGTTGTCTTGCATTTCTTCTACTTTGTTGCACCGCCATCTGCTTAGTTTACTCATCATATATGTCGAGATGCCATGCCCATCCATTATCAATACATATTCCATCTGTCATCATACCATGTTTTTCCACTCAAATGTTGTTCTTGTGCATCAGAAATCAAAAAGGAAGAGGGTGATTTCTGAACCTAAAGGAGCACCAGCAAAGTCCTTGAAAAACGTGTGGTACCGGAGAAATCAGATAGCACCCCACTTATATTGGTTGTACAACCAGTGACACAAAACGTAGGACCAACTCCAGCAGACTGTACCCATACTTCACTGGCCACACCACTAGCCCCACCACACAGGACCTGCACTCCAGCAAAAGGTATGCCGCTTTCAGTTGCCATAGCACCAGCCGTACCACAGAAAAATCCCACTCCAGCAAAAAGTACAGCAAGTCCACCGGCCGAACACCTATCCCAACTGTAGAGACGGCCAATTCCTGCAGATTGGAACCCCATTCCAGTTATTCCAAGTTTAAAAGACAATGCTTTCAATGTTGTTAGGGTCTACGTGCATATATTCCCATCATGGGAAGATTATAGTGAAGACAAACACCATTTTCACATCTTCCTGTCCAACTTACGTGTAAGTGCTATTATTCATCGTGATTATTTTCCTGTTATCTGCTGATTGATCACATCAATGATTTACATTACATTGTTGTAAGTAGGCGAGGGTCAATCTGGATAGTCATGATGAGCAAAGCTTGCTTGCGCTTTTCAAGGAAGCATTGCAGCAGTATCGGTGTTACCTGAGAAAATCACACTTTGATGGCAAGTCTATAAACGAATTTCTGGTGAAGTCTCCTGTGCTAAATTTAGAAGACATTGAATGAAAAACCTTGTTATGCACTGGTCTCGTTCCCAGGATAAGGTACTGTCTACGAAATCACATGAAAATTTGAACTTCTACTTTTCCGCATGTGCCTTACAGATCTTTTTTTGCAGGAAATCTGCTCGAAGAAGAATTCTGATTTGAAAAGAACGACATGATATCGCAAATATTTTGCCCGCTGCGTTGCTCTTGTTAGTACATTGTCCTGTATCACTGTACTTTCATACATACCTGGTTCATTATGTGAAAGCGGTATGCACGGT
The DNA here is from genome assembly GCF_002162155.2 of Triticum dicoccoides. Classification (NCBI taxonomy): domain Eukaryota; kingdom Viridiplantae; phylum Streptophyta; class Magnoliopsida; order Poales; family Poaceae; genus Triticum; species Triticum dicoccoides. The sequence continues at coordinate 231,011,039 of NC_041385.1, read as the reverse complement.
AGCTTGCTTATCAATTGTTCTCTCCAAATTATCTGATCTGTATGAATGGTTACATTAGTGTAGAATATATCCAATTCCAATGAAATTTTTTAGCTCTGCATTGTTCTTATAAGTACCTGCTGCCCTTTATCAGTGTACTTATATTGACAGGTAGTTGTTCATGTACCATCACTCTGCAGCTTATTTTCCTTCGCCCTCCATTTTCTACACATCAGATCTATATTTACTCTTACCATAAGGTTGGATAACACCGATGGTACTGAAGAAGTTTAGCTCTGCATTGCTCTTGGCTGTACCTTTTGCCTGTATCGATGTACTTACATTTATAGCTACTTGGTTATGTAGCATCACTCTTCATCTTATCTTAAATATTCTCCATTTTTTCTTATATTATCACATCTATATTT
>NC_041385.1:230999439-231010424 GCF_002162155.2 Triticum dicoccoides | reverse complement strand
AGTTTGTCCTTCTCAAGCCTTCAAACTTTGTTGTGTATATTTGGTTAGGCATGACTGCAACAGCTGTTTATTTTTGGTGTTTGCATCAAATTGCATATTTAAAGTTTATTATGTAGTTCATAAACAAAAGTTTGTCCTTCTCAATTTAAGTTTTCAGTTGTACAACCAAGTTCCTTCTTCATACCATGTAAATTAAACTATGCAGAGCAAGTGATCTTCTTTTGCACTGCATGTATGCTTCTATTCTTGATCCGTAATCCAGTGGTGTGGTGAACCTACCCACTACAGCACAATATCATATTCTGCAATGTCTTAACTATGAACAAAATCATTCTACTTTTATTTAAACCACCTCTTTATTTGCCAATCTGAAATGGGATAAATTGACAGCACACTAACAATTGATACTTATGAGTTCTTGATCTATAATTCAGTGGTGTCGTGAAGCTGTCAACTCCTTCACAATCTCATTTCCTGCCATGTCTTGACCTGAACAATACCATATTGTGTTAATGCTATTTTAAACTGTGTCACTTTATTCGTCGGTAAGAAATGTGATGAATTGCCAGCACTGATACTTATATGTGCAAAACCTGTCATCTGTCTGCTTGTTTATCTTTCAGAGTGAGGAGGATATAAGTGTCAAACAAGCGCAGTCTCATCAGCTTGCTCAGCTGCTTGCGCTGCAGCTCCCGATCAGGGCTAACCTTTCTTGAACTCTATTGAAGTGCTATCGGTTTTGTATATTACTTTATCGGCGTGTTTATTTGCACTGGTGGCGATCTTTGATGCCCAGTGTATGTAATCTGCTGTCTGCTTGTGCTTTATTATCATAGTGGTGAACTTTGATGCCCAGTGGATGTAATATGCCGTAATTTCTTTATTGTATAGTCTAGGTTTTTTCTTATTCGCGATGCTGCAGTTATTTTATTGTATATATATCATGTCTTTGCAGTAAACCAGCCAAACCGTAAAATTACGGTACATAATCGGGCCGTCATGCAATCACTATGTATGATCTGCATCATGGGCCCCGTCATCTTGGTCTGTTAACAGGCCTAAATGTAAACTGACCCACTAGTAGATTCGGGCCTTTAATAGGCCGAGTAAACTGCCGGCCCTATTTTCGCAAGAAAACTCAATGGACTTTTAGGAGGCTGAAAAGTTGGTTGGGCCTGAAACGTGCCGAACAGCTCACGGGCCGGCAGCAGGCCGAAATGGACCCCGGCCCATGATTGTGCCAATCAAATCATGGGCTTTTAACAGGCCAAAATTATCTCGGTCCTTTTTTGGCCCAATCATATTATCGGCTATGAGCAGGCTAGATGCAAACCGGGCCGTAGTTAGGCCCAACTATATGATGGGCTTTTAACAGGCCGAAATAAATATAGAGCCGAAATGTTAAACGGGCCTCTAACAGGCCAAAACTAATATCAAGCCAAATTACTAAATGGGCCTTTAGCAAGTGGGCCCAAAAGCATAGCGTCCAGTTGACGGGCCGAATCTGATATGGGTCATAATTTAGCCCAAAGCCTCTTAAAGGGTCGGACCAGATCTGGGCCGTAATTTGGCCCGGAATGTGGTAGGCTTTTAACGGGCCGGATCTCATATGGGCCTTTATTAGGCCCGAAACGTGGCAGACTGTTAATGGACCGAATCAAATATGGGCCGGCATTTGGCCCAAAACATGGCAGCGTGTTAATGGGCCGGCCTACTAGTGTCCTCAAAATCTTGTGGGCCTTCAGCTGGGCCGGCCCATTATGATCGGCGAAATCTCGTGGGCCTTTAGTTGGGCTGGCCCATTATGGTCGACAAAATCTTGTGGGCCTTTAGCTGGTATGGCCCGCAAAATCTTGTGGGCCTTTAGCTGGGCCGGCCCATTATGGTCCGCAAAATCTCATGGGCCTTTAGCTGGGCCGGCCCATTGTGGTCTGCAAAATCTTGTGGGCCTTTAGTTGGGCCGGCCCATTTAAACTTTATGGGCCGGTCCATGTGTCAACATATCATAGGCGCATCTCGCCCATTGGATGAGTGACACATGTGCCAATGCGGAGCTGACACGTGTTTCCTCCAGCCAATGATGATTTTACACGTGGAAAATCCCCATTGGTCTAGGCTGTTAACGGGTTATCAGATCCAAAACCGGACCCGATAGCTTAACGGTGTTCCATTATGGTGGATGCCACGTGTTGGTCACCCTTGACGAAAGCACTTCTGTGACGCGCGATTTATCGTCATGGAAGTGAACACTTTCATGATGATAATTTTAGTAATGTCATGGAACACTTCTACGACAGCACAGGTATGACTATCTTGATTCTATCATAAAATCGTCATGGATGTACATGCATGACAGAAAATGTGACCTACTGTGACAAACATGTATCATCACGGAAGTGTATTTTTTTTGTAGTGTAAGGCCTCTGATTGGGCCATGGTGACTGGCGAGGATCTGGGAGAACGCATCCAAGCTTTTGTGATAGCCATGGCAGAGCTCATGGGCGTCGATGAGGTTGAGAGGGGTGGAGTGCCATAGGGGGCGCCACCCTCGGGAAAGGACAGTTGTCCTCGCCCCATGTTTGATTGGGAGGAGGGAGATGATGACTATCAACATATCATCAGGGAGGCTGCTGATGAAGTGTAGGCCTGCTGGAGTCGCTTACGGTTCTTTCTCGACCCGCCTTCGTGTCTTGGCAGCCTCGTTCTCCACCTCCAGAGTCTCCTCGTGAGCGGTGCTTTCTGATAGAAGTGGGAGTACAGGGAACATTTAGTTAAGACAGTGCAAAAGAAAAGTGTATTGGTAACTAGAAGTTAGTAGGTACGAATATAGTAAGAACACGGAATAACAATTGGTGGCTTAAATACTACACAACTCCTTTGATATTGATGGGTAAGTCAACATGCAGATACTTGAAAAGAACACTTACTTCGAACAAAGTCTGGATGGACGATATCGTGGGGGAAGTTAGCATATATCTCATGACCGAGCTCTTTTATGTGCAGTACAATTTTAGTGCCAGCTTTCAGTACATAAAACTTAGAAATTTATGTCCAAAGGGCTATGCCAAAATAGGAGTCACCACGTTCATCAAGTCTTATAGTAGCAACGGTTGTAAATCCGTGGTTTGTGTTCAGTATGACATCCCTGCAGTCTTGAGTTATGTAAAGGGCAAGATTGTGTACTACAGATGTTGTTGCATAGCAAGGGATGTGCTGTAGAATATGGTAGGATTGTTAAAGAATATGGTAAAATGCAAATATGGGCGAAATTTAAAGAACAGTACAACAATTGAAACCAAAGGACAAAAAACTATAATTAAACAGATAGTGTAACCATGATGTCATGGGAATATGAGAGTAATTGAAAGGACAATACATCATTAATTTGCCTAATATAGAAAGAAGAGGGGGGAAATCCCCTTTCACGTATATGCTGCATGTAGCACCTTTTATCCAGATGTATCAATATATAGTATATGTTCAGGAAAGTAGGCCATGCCAATCGATTTAGGGTGAGATTGAACATACCATGCGCATCCTGAAGTCATCTGGTACAGTGAGATGGAACTCCACGGATGTCTGGCCAAGGCCACAAAGTCCTGATGTGTCCACGCACTATAGACTCTATGAATGAATGAAAACCCTCAAATCAGCTCGAATAAAAATGAATTCACAGCAATTTTGGTCGGGTGAGTAAAGGAGGCAGATGAACTGGGATAAGAGATGAGAGAATATCTGAGTAAATTAGTTACCTTGTTGTCCACGAGAAAAAAACCCTCAATACCGCGGATTCTCAAATCGAGCAAAGCTGGGTCAACCGCGAGCAACATCGAGAAAGTTGATGGCGATAGACGGCGACAAGTGGAAGTCGTGAAATGGATGGGGTTTGCCCGGCAGCCTGTCAGCGGCGACAGGCATCGAGCTAAGTGGTTGCCGCGGCAATAGGCAGTCCCATGCAGAGCAGCGGAGCAGCTTGTGTAGGTGTGAATGGGGACCGGAGGAGGTGGCGGGCAGGGTGAGGGTTTTGTGATGTGGAGGTGGTGAGGGTTTTCTTTTTTCTCTACTCCTATAAAAATGTGAGGTGGTGGTGATGGTGTGCCTGCCTTTACATCATCTTGACCGTTTGATATATAACGTAGGGCTGAGATGACAAGTTGCCCCATGCCATTTGCACTTTTACAAAAAAAATCCAGAGTGCAGAAAGCATTGTGGAGTAAGGACAACAGAACACAACAGTCTGGATATTCTCCTTTCTTCTTCTCTCGCGAAAGAAATAGACTCTTTGAGAATCTCCCAAATTGCTCGCCTCCAGCCACAGTCCTAGATGAATTGGGTGAGTCACCCCCCCCCTCCCCGTGCGCGCCCTATAGCTTTAGTTACATTTGGCGGTGAGCTTTCCCAAAGACCTCTCCTTCTAGACCTGGCCGTGCAGGTTGTCTGAGACAAAGACGACAGTGGAGGCGGCTGCGATGTGCAGGTATGTTTAGTGTAGTAAGTATTTCATTTTTGCTTTGTGGTTGTCGGGTTGATTCCCTTTTGTTCAGGCTCTGGTTCTCAACACCATGAGTCCCTTTCTTCTGTACTGCCCATGGAGGCTACCAGTACCGGGAACACCATGAGTCGGCTTAGGCATTGCAAACGCGGAGGATTTTATCCGGAGGCGAGATACTCGTTCCTGACAGCGCCCGCATCAATATGAGTCCCTCTGTAAGTTTTGTGTTTCTCCTACCAGATCAAGGAATGGACTATAGATGTGTATCAGATCAATTCATGGTTGAAATTATGGTCTCCCCTGAACATGTGATTTGTGAAATGTTTAGGAATGAATTGTTTTTGGATCTGTAAAGTACCTTCTTAGCTGCGGATTTACACATTCTACGTAATTATTTTTAGAAACTTGTAGTTCATCCTTAGTGAAATTCACTCTAATCCATCGCTTCAGGTTGGTACCAGTTTTGCTATTCAATATCTAGATCATTTTCTATTGTGCCATTTGTCAAATTTTTGTACTTGGCATGATTTGGTGCAGGGTGTAGAGCAGCAAGATCAAGCATGGCTAAATATATTTGTAAGTAGAGAAGTTAGCAAGTCACGCGTTCAAGGAAGAGAGACAAGCTTTGCCGAAAAACGGGGGGGCATGTGTTGACGCTCGAAAATGGCATGATCGCAAAGAGTGACTTGAGGTTGTAGCAAGATGAAGTCGAATATATGATTTCAGCTCACCATTGGATGACTCTCTTCAACCTGATCGAAATAGATATAGAGATGATCCAAAACGGAGCTTGGATGAAAAAGTTATGACAATCTTAGAGATGCATGTATTAACATCAGACTAAAGAATGGCATGAAACCTAATTATTATGGCTTCTGATGGGAAAAAAGTTACAACTGCAAAGTTCTTTGTCTCGTCGAAACGGACGATTTTGATATAAAAGTCGTCCCCATCCGAGGTCGTATGCAAAAGTTACAGACAAAACTGTGCGCTGCAGCAATGTTTGGCCGGATCATCTGGGCCGGGGTCCGGATCATCCGGGAAATCGAAGCACCGAAAACAACAGAAGGTTTATGATGAAGCCGGATGATCTGGGTCGAGTCCCCGGATGATCCGGATGGAGGCCGGACAATCCGGGTAGAAGTCCGGACGTCCGGACAACTTTTTCTGCTACAGACTTTAGAAAACGGCCCGAAACACCCTCAAGATGGCCTCAGATCAAAAAGTATTCAACATGAAAGTTGCGCGTCTCGTCGAGACGGTTGATTTTGATATAAAAACCGTCCAAATTCGAGGTCGTATGTGGATTTTAGAGCCAAAACAGTGAGTTGCTGTCAGAAAACTGGGCTAGGCCGGATCATCCGGGACTAGAGCCGGACATCCGGGCCGGAGGTCGTGAGAAGTCCGAGTTTTGTTAAATTTTGATGATTTGGACGGCAAGGCAAGTCCTTTTCTTGTATGGGAAGTCCATCCACCTCTTATATAGATAAGAGGTGACAGTCGATTGAACAACAACACACAATCGATCAATTCATCTATCATTTTTTACCTCTCTTTTTATCTCTCTCCCTTGTTCTTATTCTTCCTCGTTCTTCTTTTGCAGGACGGCGAACCTCGAGGCCCTAGGGGCGGTCAGGCCGACCTAGGGCAGCCCATAGCCGCCGCGCACCCTAATGGGATCCCTTCAGGACGTGTGGGGTTTCGGGTCTACAAAAGCACCTTCCGAATTGCTTGCGTACAGCGCTTCCGAACGGGCCACATTTGACGTGAGCTGCGATGCATCATCCTCGGCGTTGGAGGTACGCGATAATGTGTTCGTGTGCGAACACCGTCTCACCATTTCCGCTCTGGCGCCTGAGAAGCGACAACGTGCAGAACCCGCGACGGTAACGACCAGACGTGGACGAGGCCAGAGGCAGGGCCCAGCCGGCAGCAGCCACTCCGCGTCTCTGACCGTGCGTCGACCCCCTCTCGCCTCAGTCTCCGGTCCCCGCGTCCCTACCCAGCAGCGGGAGTGCGTGGATTGCGGCGCCGGTGGACCACCGCGCTCGTGTCGATCTTTCACCAGTTCTCCATCCATCCCCACCATGCCCCACGGAGCCGCGAGCCAGTTGGGGTTGACCGGCTGGGGCCTCGAATTTTGCCCGCGATCCGTGCCCGGTACGTGCAGTTACTCCTCGTAGCCGGTGCGTTGCATGCAGTTGGGCGTCGGTATCGTCGACGGACGCCCCGCGGGTCCAATCATTTCCACGAGAAGCACTGACTTGGGGACGCCACAGATCACATCCTACGGATCCTGCAGTTTATAGGGAGTCAAGCGAGTGGATGGAGACGACTCCTACGGTCCTACCCAGTACCCAGCAGGAGTAGTTGCATGGCTTCAACTGGGCAAGTATGCACTTCTAGACGTCGAGACTGGACAGTATACATATTGATAGGGAGTCAAGCGAGAGTGGGTAGGCATGGACGAGTTGTAGCTGGATGGCTTCAACTAGCCAAGTGTGCAGATACTGATACGAGAAAGTGGCCAACTGGGTAGAGAGATGCCGCTCCGTTTTTTCCCTGCCCCAACCGATACGGCCATACGGGAGTATAGCTATACGCACCGAGTGACGGAGTGCGCATGCAATCACGCCGTGCTGTGCAACTTTGAACAGCAGTCGTCGTTGCCGACTTGCCCGTGGAGAATCCAGCAGTGGCAACGTGATCGGCTTGATTCGAGATTGACCGGTCGTATATATCTAGCTAACCGATCCTGCGCCCAAGAGTACCACGTACAGGCAGTAAATCATGGAGGACATGAAGTCAACTGCCGACGAGATGGGCAACTCATCCTGGTCACCCGGTCCCGTCGGATCACGCTACTCATGTAGTAGTAAGGTCTGTCTGTGTACGGCCACATTTTTATTTGCGGGGTACGGCCACATTTCAAACACGTAGGTGAAAATGTCAAAGTACCCACCCTCCACTTGCATGAGAGATGAGACGACGCGACGGGAGCGTGCATGCATGCACCGAAAAGGAAACTCCAGTTCTGTGTGAACAGCGTCAACTCGGGATCTGATTACCTGAGATTTCTAGGCGTCTTCCAGAGCGGTGTCATTTAAGGATCTCCAAGCTTCCGCAACACATGGGGAGATTTTCCACCCTGCTGACAGTACTAGCGCGACCTCAAACATCACAACTTGCACAATAAAACTAGTCTAAACTAGCGATCAAAATCAAACCACGTAACGATGGAGAAGTACTTCGATCCGTTTTGGATCGTCTCGGCCGGACAATTTAGTAGCAGGCCAGAGTTGATCGACCCTTCTTCTTTCTAAAACATTGTCATCGTATGCACATATTCACGCAATGTCTACTGAAAACTGGAGTCGTGGAATTTTTACATTGACGAAGTCACCGTATATAGAAACATCACGTCTCATTGAAATGTTTTCTGTCATAACGAGACACATGCATGTTTGATCCCAGGAAGGGTACAACATACCTTTCAACTGTCCACCAGAGTTTTATTTAACCGGGATAGAATTCAATGTTTGATGGCTTTGGAAATGAGCAAATGGCAACTGTGCAGCCAACCAATGTGGTTTCAATATGAAACTCGTACATCTATATAATAGTTTGCGAGAGAAATTTGACAAAATGTGCACCCTTTTATTTTGGCTTTGACAAAATGACACGCCCATATGTCACAAGCCTGCGCCACAAAAGTCTCCGAGCCGGTAAGCCGCCTCGTAAGTAAGACATGCCACTGCTAATGTACCGACCACACCACGCTAGTAAGAATGTGACTGCAACATTCGTGAGCGCCCACACTTGCCAAAAGGCGGGAATCGATGTTGTGAGTCCAATCTGAGACTGTGATCCGAACTTTCGTTTCATCATCGTTGTCAGTCGACCGCCACGGTGGACGAACAATAAGCGCCCCACCGCTGCCATCCACCAAGAGGTGGAAGGTCGTGCAGTAGTGACATGTGTCTTATGTTGCCATCCTCCTCATTAGGCAACAACCATTGTGAGGTCTTTGGCCCCAATAGGCAATAGCAGCGCATGAGGTTGGAGTGGAGGCCGGTTTGGAAGGGAGGCCTCTCTGCTGATCTTATAGATATTAATTTTGGCATTAGAAAACCTAAAACCCTTGTGCTACTTTTGTTTACTTTGAGCGATGTAGACCCTATAAAAACAGTTGTATCATTTTGTTAAGAAATGGAACACCTATTTGTCCAAAATAAATTCTAGCCAAAACCAAAAAAAGAGGATTTCAATATACATCTGACGTCAGATCATTAGCGTAAAAAATCGGACGCCCTCAGCTACGTCGGATTCCCATTGAATACATGGCACTTATTCGCTGCAGCGTGACGACTTTTCTGACAATTATTGACACCATACATGACAAGTTTCACTTTAAAACATGGCGAAACCTTAATACCAGAGCATGACAAATTTATCTGTTTTCGCATGGCAAATCTGAAATGTTCGCTTGAAAAGCCTAAAAATCCAATGTCAAATTTTTTTAATATTTTAGAGAAAAAAAATGCTACCCAGTTTCGGTGTTAATATTTGTGAACTGTATTTGCAAAAAAAAAAAGTGAACTGAGCCTAGAATACGTAGCTGGCGTAATGATGCCATGAAGGACACAAAAGTCAGTGCAAACAACCGGTCGCCCGTTGACAAAAGTATTTCCACCGATGTCACCGCAACCACGTGTGGCAGCGACCCAGATGATTTGTTAACTAGCGGTGATTAACAAAGCTATTCGAGGACACGCGTACAGCTGGATTAGCGCTACTCGCGGGTCGCGTGATCGCGTCGACCCACGTAGCAGGAGCACTACATTTCTACTATTTCCTCCAACGACTTGCACGCGCGAGAGGAGGTGACCAAGCATGTGGAGTGTGCTATCACGTCTGTGTCCACGATCAATCGTACAGTCTCGCGCCAGTCTTCTCCCAAATGCATATCACGTTTCCTGCATCGAACAAGTCAAAGCAAAAAAATTCAACGCTGGCTGTGTATATATGGAGCTAGCAAGCTTGTAGAAGAAACTCCAGATAGACGTGAATATATTCTTTCCAAAGGTTATGCTAGTTCTCTCCGGAAATTGAACTGTTGTATTATTAGTTGAAGGGTTTTCAAAAATGTTAGGTGGAATTCTGAATTCCAGAGCGCGAGTGTGGTTGCCCACGCCGTACGGCTAGAAAAGAAAGAAAAATGGAAGCGTCGTCGCCCCCTGGAGACGCCACCCGCTGATTGGTGGATCTGGTCTTCATGCAGTCACCTGAACGGGACTTCCTCCCTGCCGCCCAGCACATACGTACGTGGCCCCATTGATTAACAGCCTAGTTAACCCCGATTAGACTAATGTTTATCTTTAGGGACTAGCATGGACAAGACACCTGTCCTTTTCCGTCGTGGAGATAAGAAAGAAAGAGAGAAACGACGGGTTAAGCGTCTACGAGCTAGCTTAGCTGGTAGAGTAGATCATAGAAAGCACGTAACTGAGCTGATTAAAGTACGGTATTATCCCATGAGATCTCCTTAATCTGCCCTCATTGACTTGCTGTAAACAGACAAAAGGAAAGTCTTCTTGCTCTCATCAGGTGCTAGGAAACTCGAGCGATGTCCATATAGAGAAGAAGAGAATAATATGGTCTAGCTAGATTACTAGCATTAGAGTAGCCTATCGGATGATGATGTGATGGAGCGTCGAGTGATACGCCGTGTGAACTCCGGGTGATGCCGGCGCCCGCGGTACGGTCGGCCGGCCTCCGCACGTCTTCCACGGCTGATTTCTTGGACCGGCGCCTTTTTGACGCAGACGATTGAACCCGCGTAGACCGCCCAGGAAAGAAAGAAAGAAACCACCGTGTCTACTCAACAACCTCTCTCTCTCTCTCTCTCTCTCTCTCTCTCTCTCATGCCCATCACTCACGTTGAAAAATGATTAGTGGGTGCACCTAATCGGGGAACTTCGCTAACATGTTTTGTAACCTTGTTGCTCAATCTAAATTATGATATGATGAACAATCTCCTCTTGTTTCCTTTTTTCCGTTCTTGTGCAAGGAGCTGCAAAAGTAGGGGATATCTCTTTCAGTTCTGTTCCGGACCAACAGAAAAGCTCTTCTCTTCTTTCCGGAAAGGCATATCCATACCAGACACTCCGGAGTGTCTTTCCTATGTGCCACTTTATCCTCCTCGAAAGCAAAAGAAGGAGCGAGCATCTTGGACTTGACCAAGGAGTACAAACTTGCATGGGGCGATGCCAATGTTTCGACTCTAGACTCTAGTAATATTAATCCTCACATAATTGCATGGCATGGCATGCTACGTAAACTCACGTTGCTTCTCAGTTACTCCCCATCAGAATATATGTGAATGGGGAAAAGGAGATATCCACACTAGGAGTTGGAGGAGAAGATTTTGGTGGGATGATGGATGGAAGGCAAAAGAGGTTGAAGAGCGGAGACGGCATTGACCGAGATATAT
>NC_041385.1:230971559-230999120 GCF_002162155.2 Triticum dicoccoides | reverse complement strand
ATATATATATATATATATATATATATATATATATATATATATATATATATATATATATATATATATATATATCATTGTCCGTGCGATGCTCTCTTCTGGTCTTCACGACCACGTGGGCGCGAGAGATGCCAACCAGGCATCACAAACCTATCCATCACACCACTCCATCGTCACCAAGCGACAAGGACGCGAGGAATATTGCGGAACAAGATTGAGCGAGCCCATCGGTGTTATCGGCCTTGGCCACTGGACTAATGCGATATCTACCATTGTTTCGGGTTGGAGAAGCTTCCGAAAAAGACAAATCGCGTGTTGGTTAAGACTTTGATTTGTGCATCAGTCTTCGTGTCTTAGAAGAGGTGAGCAACTTTGGACTTATATAGACGGATTTTTTTCCCTCCTTCCTCGGGTCTGAAGAACTCTCAGTACCAAGTGTGCACAAAGGCATATCAGTACAGAGCACATAGTTGAAAATTTTGGCTGACAATCGCCTACCAGGCCCTGAATCCACTGATTAACTGGCTTTGCTACTTTCAGAATGTATCGCGTGGTTCCAGTTTTCAGACAAGATATGCAAAGGCAATTGGCCAAGTGGTGTTTACTCATGCTAAAGTACATGCAGCCAGGACTGGAACTGGATAGATACTAGTGCAATTTCTGAAACTTAACTTTGTTTGCCTTACCTAAAGTAGTGATCTAAACGTCCTTATATTTCTTTACAAGAGGGAGTATTATATTATGAATGCCACCGGAGATATGCCCGTCTCATCAACACGCATTTGAATCGTGATGCCTGAAGTGTTGACTCCAGAACCAGGCGTGTTGGCAAAATATAATATCATGGTACATTACTCAAACAAGTCAGTAACTTGGTAGCAGAGAAGGAAACCAACTAACGGGTGTTGTAACCGAAAGTACCCTTCTGAGGTCGAGCTCAAATGAACTCGGATGAACAGTAAAATGAAAACAAATTCAAAAAGTTCTGAAATTCTTTTGTGGCAAACTTTGACAAATCTTCTAAGGTTTGCACATTTTCATCATGAGATCACACTCATGGAAGGCGTGGCAAAAAAAAAATCAGTGCTCCAAAATACATTCAAAAGTAGCATTTCCGGAGCATAGATTTTTTTTGTCACACCTTCCACGAATGTGATCTCATGATGAAAATTTGCAAGCACTTAGAACATTTGTCAAAGTTTACCAAAAAACAATTCAGAATATTTCGAATTTTACATTATTTTTTTGATTTTACTTCATCTAAACTCATTTGAGCTCAAGCTCAGATACTCTGTGTCCCGTTGTAACGAATCTTGATTATAGCATTCATCATTGGCTCCACTTCCACCAAAATAACACACGAATGTTTTACACTTTACATATATGTCAAACAACCGAATTTTAAATTTGGGTAAGTCAATTTCTTAGCCTTCCATTTTTCCTCTGAGATTCGTGTTGTTTTCTCCTTCTGTGTGTGGTCTGTCTTGTTTTGGGCTGTGAATAATTGTCTGGCCACTGTTTTGGATCAGTCAATCCCTTAATGGGCTGAGCCCATTGCAATGTGACCCACCCTTCCCTCTCTACCATCGTTTCTCTCTGTGTTTTTTTTGGTTTTATGTGTTTCGCTTTTATTTTCTATTTTCTTTATTAGTAAGTTTTTTTTATTTTGTGGTTATTTATGAGACGTTGGGTGAGGATAAATATATACACACAAATACAAGAGCATTTTTCACTAGTGTAGTGTCAAAAATGCTCTTATATTATAGGACGGAGGGAGTATACAATATGTGTGAAAATGCATGATTATATGAGCATTCATGCATAGTACAAAAAGTGCAATTTGCAAAGTTGTGTACAAGTTTTAAATTTTTTATGTTTATTTTTCTTGTTCTTAAAAGGTACTCCCTGCGTTCCAAACTAGGTGTCTTAACTTTGTACTAACTTTAGTACAAGGTTATACTAAAGTTGAGACATTTATTTTGGGACACAGGGAGTAATACAAATGTCACTAACTCATTGTTCATTGTAAAACTTCATTAATTTGATTTGATTTTGCAATTATTTTATTTTCTTTATTCTTGAATGGTAATACCAAAGCCACTATTATATGCTCATTCCTACATATATTTTTATAGACATTGTGTGCATATTTTGTCATTATTATTTTTAGTTTTTTTTCATTTTTCCTACTTAAATAGTAATACCAATACCAAAAATTAATTATTCCTTAGAAAACTTTATTATTTTACTTTATTTCTTCTCAAAGGATAATACCAAAGCCATTAATTTATTCTTTCATAGGAAATTGCATTATAGTGATTCCTGTTTATTTTTTATTTTATTTTGATTCTTCTTAAAAGGTAATACAAATTCCACTAATTCATTCTTACTTAAATATTTTTTTGATTTACTAAATAAAAACTTAGAATTTTTCTATTTTATTTTGTTTTAGTTTATATTTCATTTCATTTCTTATTTAAGGGTAATACCAATGCCACTAGTTCATTCCATCTGATGAAACTTCGTTTTTGCAAATATCCTATTATTATATGCATATTCTTGCATATCATAAAAAGCACAATTTTGTGTAATTGTATGATTTTTATACATTGTTGGCTTCAGATAATGTTTGATTTGTTTAATCATAAAAGGTAATACAAATGCCACTAATTCATTCTTCCTTTGAAAACTTCATATTCCAATCTTGTTTTAATATTTCAATTTTTGATTTTCTTTCATTTATTGCTTCTTGAAGGGTAATACAAACGCCACTAATTCATTCTTTCTTAGAAAAAAATTTATTTTATTTTTTACTTTATATTTCATGTTGATCTTGTTTTGTTTTAGTTTATAATTCATTCTTCTTTGGAAAGTTATTTTTTTGCGACAATTTCGCTATATGTACTTATTCTTGCATATTATAAAATGGTGCAATTTTGATGTAAATTTGTGAAAAATTGACATTGTTTGTTTTAGATTACTTTCTATTTTCTTTTTTTGTAAAGGATAATAAAAATGCCACTAATTCCTTCTCCTTGGGAAAGTTCATATTTTAATTTTGTTTTAGTTTTTATTTTATTTTATTTCTTCTTAATGGTCAATACCAATGCCAATAATTCATTGTTAGAAAAATTCATTAGTTTGATTTTGTTTAATTTTTATTTTATTTTCTTTCTTCTTCAAGGTTAATACCAATGCCACTAATCCAGACCCCCTTAGAAAACTTATTTTTTGTAAAACTTTCACTATTATATGTGTATTCTTGCATATTGTAAAATTTTGTCCTTATTTGACTATTTTTATATATTTTCATTTTTTGAAGGGTGATACCAATGCCAATAGTTATCATTTTTTTTAGAATTGTTTTGTTCATTTATTCTGTAAGACGGCACCACCACAAGTATTAGAACTTCAGGTGAGCCCCCTTTTTCTTCTTTTGGGTTATCAGGTTAACAACTCATTGTAATTAAATTCATGTTTATTAAATTTTTTGTTGTGTTCTAAGAATAGTTAGAAAATATTTTGCTATCAAATGTGGCCTTATTTATATATGATAGGGTGGAGTTGTGTGGTTGAAAGAAGGGTTAATTAGATAAATACCACACCAACTATGGCGATTCATAAAAATGCCACTGCAATTTCCAGACTTTGAAAAATGTCACTGGAATTTTTGCACACTTTGAAAAACGCCACTGCAGACTTCAAAAAATGCCACTGGAAATGGCATGAAATGGTATTTTCAAAGCTTGGAAATTGCAGTGGCATTTACCAAAATCACCAAATTTGAAGTGGCATTTATCAAATTAACCCTTGAAAGAAAGCCACATCTCAATGTGAAGATGATCGATAGGACTCGTACTACATGTTTAGCATTTCTAAAGAAGCACTCCGGGCAGTGCTGATGTTTTTGACCAACGAGACAGAGACAGGAGCCGCTCGCACAAGCATCACTAGTGCGTGTGGTTGCGCATGCAGGTAGCTAGCCAACCAACCTGCTACATGTCAAGAACGCGTGTGCCTACCTTGGTTGAACCGTGGATGTACTACAAATCAAACAATTTTTTGTGTGCCAAACATGGCCCAACTCCTATTGTTATCCCCCCCAACCCCGGCATTTCCTATTTAGCGCTGCAGGCGCCGGTTATAGCTGTTTCCGCAAACCGGCGCCTGCAGCGACGCTAGCTGGGCTCGGCCCAATTACCAGTTCTCCCCCTGGCTATCAAATGTGGCCTTATTTATATATGATAGGGTGGAGTTGTGTGGTTGAAAGAAGGGTTAATTATATAAATACCACACCAACTATGGCGATTCATAAAAATGCCACTGCAATTTCCAAGCTTTGAAAAATGTCACTGGAATTTTTGCACACTTTGAAAAACGCCACTGCAGACTTCAAAAAATGCCACTGGAAATGGCATGAAATGGTATTTTCAAAGTTTGGAATTGCAGTGGCATTTACCAAAATCACCAAATTTGAAGTGGCATTTAACAAATTAACCCTTGAAAGAAAGCCACATCTCAATGTGAAGATGATCGATAGGACTCGTACTACATGTTTAGCATTTCTAAAGAAGCACTCCGGGCAATGCTGATGTTTTTGACCAACGAGACAGAGACAGGAGCCGCTCGCACAAGCATCACTAGCGTGTGTGGTTGCGCATGTTGGAAATATGCCCTAGAGGCAATAATAAATTAGTTATTATTACTATATTTCTTTGTTCATGATAATCATTTATTATCCATGCTATAATTGTATTGATAGGAAACTCAGATACATGTGTGGATATATAGACAACACCATGTCCCTAGTAAGCCTCTAGTTGACTAGCTCGTTGATCAATAGATGGTTACGGTTTCCTGACCATGGACATTGTATGTCATTGATAACGGGATCACATCATTAGGAGAATGATGTGATGGACAAGACCCAATCCTAAGCCTAGCACAAAGATCGTGTAGTTCGTATGCTAAAGCTTTTCTAATGTCAAGTATCATTTCCTTAGACCATAAGATTGTGCAACTCCCGGATACCGTAGGAATGCTTTGGGTGTACCAAACGTCACAAGTAACTGGGTGGCTATAAAGGTGCACTACGGGTATCTCCGAAAGTGTCTGTTGGGTTGGCACGAATCGAGACTGGGATTTGTCACTCCGTGTAACGGAGAGGTATCTCTGGGCCCACTCGGTAGGACATCATCATAATGTGCACAATGTGACCAAGGGGTTGATCACGGGATGATGTGTTACGGAACGAGTAAAGAGACTTGCCGGTAATGAGATGGAACAAGGTATCAGGATACCGACGATCGAATCTCGGGCAAGTACAATACCGCTAGACAAAGGGAATTGTATACGGGATTGATTGAGTCCTTGACATCATGGTTCATCCGATGAGATCATCGTGGAACATGTGGGAGCCAACATGGGTATCCAGATCCCGTTGTTGGTTATTGACCGGAGAACATCTCGGTCATGTCTGCATGGTTCCCGAACCCGTAGGGTCTACACACTTAAGGTTCGATGACGCTAGGGTTATAAAGGAAGTTTGTATGTGGTTACCGAATGTTGTTCGGAGTCCCGGATGATATCCCGGACGTCACGAGGAGTTCCGGAATGGTCCGGAGGTAAAGATTTATATATGGGAAGTCCTATTTTGGCCACCGGAAAATGTTCGGGATTTTTCGGTATTGTATCGGGAAGCTTCTAGAAGGTTCCGGAGTGGGTCCCACCTGCATGGGGGGACCCACATGAACGTGGGTAGTGGGGGCAAGGCCCCACACCCCTGGTCAAGGCGCACCAAGATCCCCCCTTAGAAGGAATAAGATCATATCCCGAAGGGATAAGATCAAGATCCCTAAAAAAGGGGGATAACAATCGGTGGGGAAGGAAATGATGGGATTTCTTTCCTCCCACCTTTTCCAACGCCCCAATGGACTTGGAGGGCAAGAAACCAGCCCCCTCCACCCCTATATATATTGGGGAGGCGCATGGGAGCTTCACCCTTCCCCTGGCGCAGCCCTCCGCCTCTCCCAAGTACTCCTCCTCTCTCGCGGTGCTTGGCGAAGCCCTGCAGGATTGCCACGCTCCTCCACCACCACCACGCCGTTGTGCTGCTGCTGGATGGAGTCTTCCTCAACCTCTCCCTCTCTCCTTGCTGGATCAAGGCATGGGAGACGTCACCGGGTTGTACGTGTGTTGAACGTGGAGGTGCCGTCCGTTCGGCACTAGGATCTCCAGTGATTTGGATCACGACGAGTACGACTCCTTCAACCCCGTTCTCTTGAATGCTTCCGCTTAGCGATTGTAAGGGCATATTTATCCCTAAGTGTTTTGGTGATTGATGACAATGCTTTTGCGGACTAATCGTGTGCCTTGAGTCCGTCAGATACTTCATCATTAGGCACAAGACAATTCGATGCCCCTCGGAGACTGTTGAAGCCGGCGTTGTTCTACGTTTCTCTTTGGTGGAGTTGAGTCGTAGGAGAGCCATACTATTAAGAGGGGGTCCGCGTCGGAAAGGTTTGGGTGGAATCAACATGTACACTTGTCCCTCCTTTCCCTGCACTTTGGAGCTGCCCTTCGTTATCTTGGTCGTGCGAAAACTTGGCGACTACTGCTGTACTTGCGGTAGTACCGCAGGTACAAGCGGTAGTACCGCTGGGTGTCACGGTAGTACCGCCCCTCCAGAGCGGTAGTACCGTGGCACCCAGGCCTTGTGCCGCTCCGGTGCGGTAGTAGTTGCGGATGTAAATTTTTACATCCGCGCCCACCACGGTAGTACCGCTCGGCCCGAGCGGTAGTACCGCGGTGGCTCACGGTAGTACCGCTCCCTTGGAGTCGTAGTACCGTGGTCCTTCGACCTAGTACCGCAATGTCACGGTAGTAGGCGCGGATGTAATTTTTTACATCCGCGCCTACCACGGTAGTACCGCGCCTAGTGAGCGGTAGTACCGCACCGGGTTTTTGCACCACCCCAGTTTTGGCGAAAGTAGGCACGGATGTAATTTATTTCATCCGCGCCCTTCCCAGGCCGTGACTCTCCTGCCTTGCGGTAGTACCGCAAGGGGGAGCGGTAGTACCGCGCCAGCGGTAGTACTGCCCCGTAGTCAGGCTAGTTCCGGCCTATGTTGCTGCCGCGGTAGTACCGTGGTCGCCCACGGTAGTACCGCGCAGCCTCGCGGTAGTACCGCTTCCTTGGAGCGATAGTACCGTGCGTCGCGGGCTGAACATGTGGATAACGGTTAGATTTTTCCCACGACTATATAAAGGGTGTCTTCTACCTCTAGTTGACTACCTCTTCCACCTCTAAGCTCCATTGTTGCTCCAAGCTTCATTTTCGCCCGATCTCTCTCCCTAGCCAATCAAACTTGTTGATTTGCTCGGGATTGGGTGACAAGGGCCCGATCTACACTTCCACCACAGGATATTTGATTCCCCCCACTTATCCCTTGCGGATCTTGTTACTCTTGGGTGGTGAGCACCCTAGACGGTTGAGGTCACCTCGAAGCCATACTCCATTGTGGTGAAGCTTCGTGGTGTTGTTGTTGTTGGGAGCCTCCGATTGTTGTGGAGATTGCCCCAACCTTGCTTGTAAAGGTTCGGTCGCCGCCTTCAAGGGCACCGATAGTGGAATCACGGCATCTCGCATCGTGTGAGGGCGTGAGGAGAATATGGTGGCCCTAGTGGCTTCTTGGGGAGCATTGTGCCTCCACACCACTCTAACGGAGACGTACTTCCCTTTAAAAGGAAGGAACTCCGGTAACACATCCTCGTCTCCACCGGCTCCACTCTTGGTTATTTCGTGCCTTTACTTCCGCAAGCTTACTTATTGTTACATCTCTTGCTTGCTTGTGTGCTAGTTGTTCTTGCATCATATAGGTTGCTCACCTAGTTGCATATCTAGACAACCTATTTTGTTGCAAAGTTTAATTTGATAAAGAAAAGCCTAAAAATTGTTAGTTGCCTATTCACCCCCCCCCCTCTAGTCAACCATATCGATCCTTTCAATTGGTATCAGAGCCTCGTCTCTTTATTAAGGACTTTGCCGTCCGAAGAGTATGGTTGACACCAACGATGGTGCGGAGGAACACTCCGGTGTGAATCCCATCTCGTCTTCGGCCGAAGGGGGAACCTCGGTCTCTCGTGAGGAATTCAATGTGGCTTTAGACACATTGAAAACCTCCATGACGGCCGAGGTTAAAAGCATGTTTAATGATTTTCTAGAGGGACTTAAACTATCTACCGCGCCAATGAAAGTGGGTGATCCTACTAACAAGGTGACGGATGCTTTCTCCGACAAGGGGGAAGCTAACAATGAAAAGAGTCCTTCTAGTAGTGGTAGAAATGGCACCGGCATCTTCGCCCATGTGGAACCCCCAGTTTATGGAGGGCCAATCCCCTCCACTCATTTGAATCATGCCGGTCCACCTCCTAAATATGAGAAACATGGAGATTTTGATAATTGGGTATATCGCTTTAAGCGTCATTTGAAACATGTGAACACTAACCTTTGGAGAATTATTGAAGAAGGTTTTTATCCTCATGACCCAAGCAACTTCACCCCTCGAGAGGTCGTGGACAATCAATTCAATGAGAGTGCTCTCTTCATCATCCAAGATGCAATCCTTCCTGAAGATCTCCCTCATCTTCGACCCCATGTCGTGGCTAAAGAAGAATGGAAATGTGTCGAGGGTCTCTATCGTGGAAGTGTTAGCATTCAACGCTCCAACTATGAAGTGGTGCAAGATGAAGCCGATGAGTTTGCAATGAAAGAAGATGAAGAACCTCGTGAGCTCTTCCGAAGAGTGACCAAACTCGTGGTCGCACTTCGAGATCATGGAAGCAAGGACACGGATGACAATTGGATCAGGCGGAAGTTCCTCAAGGCCATGATGCCCTACAACAAGGCCATGTCCTCCGTCATTCGTCAACGACCGGACTTCCACACCATACCTCAAGTGAAGTGTTGGATGAGTTCGTTGCAATGAGCATCTTGGACAAGACCGCCGACAATGCGGTGCTCCGGTCTCAAAGAGCAAAGAAGCCTAAACTTGCTTTGAAGGCCAAGGTTACTATGGAAGAAGAGGAAGAAGTGGAAGATGAGGAAAGCAACCCCGAAGACACCAAGTTTGACTACCATGAGCACATGGCTCTTGCTTCAAGACAATTTTGGAGCAAGAAGAGCTCAAGACCCAACTTCAACAAAAACAACTCAAGTGGCGTCAAGGGCAAGCAATGAGTTAGAACTTGCTTCAACTATGGCAATGTGAGCCATTTCGTTGCGGATTGTCCTTATGAGAAGCGGGAAGACAATGGTGGCAAGTTCATTCGGAAAGACAAAGCCAAGTCCTTCCCCAACAAGAACAACTTCGCCAAGAAGACTCCCACTCGTGGGTTGGTGGTTCAAGAAGAATACCAAGAGGATGACGATGATGATGAAAATGAAGAAGCAACGGCCATGGCGTCCATTGCCATTGCTACTCCCCGGGTGTCTCTCTTCGAACCACCCAACGAAAACATCACCGCTAGATGCCTCATGGCTAAAGCTTCAAACAAGGTAACCCCCAACATCACAACCACCATCATTACTAATCCCTACTTAGAGGATTGCATTGATGGACATGTTGAGTCTAATGAGGAAGTGAATGAATTTGAGTCTTTTATGAGTAAGCTCAAGGGAAAGTCCAAGAAGCACTTTGTCGCTCTCTTGGAACAACTTGGTGAGGCCAATGACATGATCGAGGCTCACGAAGAAACCATCTCCAAGATGGAAGGTCATAGTCGTGACTATGCCGATGAGATATCGGATCTCTCTAATGCTCTTGAGGAAGAGCGTGTGCATCGTTTGACTCTTGAGGAGTCACACAATGATGACCATGCTAAGTTAAAGAAAGATCTTGATCATGCTCTTGTCATGTCTCGTGTGCTAACCTCCGAGAAGGCTAAACTTGGGGTTGATCATGCTAGACTCAAAGAGGAGTTTGAGATACTTGACAAGGCCCACAAGGTCTTGAAGGGTACTCATGCTAACCTCAAAGAGTCTCATGCTCAACTCCAAGTTAAGCTAATCAAGGAAAAGGCCACCTTTCCTCATATGGTATTAATTGATAATGCATGTGCTACTAACCCTTGTTGTGAGCATGTGCATCTTGTGGAGGAAAATGCCAAGTTGAAGGATCAACTTGAGAAAGGCCTTGTGTCTTGCATTCAAGGTGAGAAAAACCTCAACGACCTTTTGAGCAATCAAAAGGAAGTTGTGGCCAAAAAAGGAATTGGGTTTGCACCCAAGTCCAAGAGCAAGAAGAAGAAGAACAACAAGACCAATCGTCCTCCTCCTCTCAAACAAACATTCGTGAAAGAGGGAGAGGGTGCTCCTAAGAAGAAGAAGGAGAAAGTGAAGGAAGTTGATGTCCAAAAGGGCAAAAGCATTTCCTCAAACAAAGCCGGCGACTTTAACCCGTCATATGTGTTGTGCCGTGCTAGTGATGGACATATTTATGCTAGATTTGTTGGTTCTTCTTATGAGTACATTGAATGGTCTATTTGGGTTCCCAAGACCCTTGTTACTAACATCAAAGGACCCATTACTAAATGGGTACCTAAAACCAAGCATTGATCTCATGTATTTGTTTTCTTCCGGTGGGGGATCATGGTTGCTCGATAGTGGAGCTACAAATCATATGACCGGGAGAAAGGACTTGGTGGTGGACGTGCAAGAGATTCCATCTATGCCCACCAATGTCGAGTGGGGTGATGCATCACATTCTAAGGTATTGGGCCTCGGCAAGGTTGTCATTTCTCATGATCTAACGATCGAGAAAGTCATGCTTGTTGAGTCCCTTGCATTCAACTTACTTTCCGTTCGTCAACTTGCACTCATGGGCTTTGCTACATTCTTTGATATTGATACCGTGGCCCTCTTGTGGAGCAAGACTCTTAAAGTAGCCTTTGTTGGGCATGTCGAGAACGGTCTCTATGTGGTTAACTTTTCGGAGCGACCCACTAAGACCGCGACATGCCTAATGGCTAAAGTTTACGTGGGATGGCTTTGGCATCGCCATTTAGCCCACGTCAATATGAGATCTTTGCAAAGTCTTCTCAAGGGGGACCATGTTCGTGGACTAACAAATGTTAGTTTTGCCAAAGATCGTGCTTGCAGTGCTTGTATCGAAGGAAAGCTTCATGAAAAGGCTCACCCTCCTTCAACCATCATCTACTCGAAGAGACCCTTGGAGCTCCTTCACATGGATCTCTTCGGGCCTCCATCTTTTGATAGTATTGGAGGAAGAAAGTATTGCTTGGTGATTGTGGATGATTATTCAAGATACACTTGGGTATACTTCTTCAAGAGGAAGAGTGAGACCCAACAAACCGTCATCAACTTTGCAAATGAAGCTCAACGTCAACATGATGCAAAGATCTTGACAATTAGAAGTGACAATGGCACCGAGTTCAAGAACTACACCTTGGATGAGTTTCTTAGTGATGAGGGGATCAAGCATCAATATGCGGCACCTTATACCCCTCAACAAAATGGTGTTGCGGAGAGGAAGAACCGGACGTTGATGGATGTGGCAAGGACCATGATGGCGGAGTTCAAGTCTCCGTACAACTTTTGGGCCGAAGCCATCAACACTGCATGTCATGCATCCAATCGGCTCTATCTTCGCAAAGGCTTGAACAAGACTCCTTATGAGATTCTCACCGGCAACAAGCCCAACCTCAAGTACTTCCGGGTGTTCGGTTGTAAGTGTTTCATTCTCAAGAAAGGTGTTTGTTTGTCTAAATTTGAGGCTAGAGCTCATGAGGGCATATTTGTTGGTTATGCTACAAACTCTCATGCTTACCGTGTTCTCAACAAGTCCACCGGACTCATTGAGGAGACGTGTAACATGGAGTTTGACGAAAATAACGGCTCCCAAGTGGAGCAAAGTGGTACTTGTGATGTAGGTGATGAAATTCCTCCCCAAGCCATAAGAAGAATGGGTATTGGTCAAATCTTACCCATTGAGGAACCCCTTGTGGCCGAAGGAGAAGGACAATGCTCTACTCAAGTAGAGCCATCGCCTCATCAAGACCCACACGCTTCCGAAGAACAAAGTGAAGGCCCTCAACCTCGTGAACAAGACCAAGGGCAAGATCAACCTCAAGACGGTGATGAACCTCTAGATGATGCCCAAGGTCAAGTTCTCCCCCTCGAGCAAGTTCAAGATCAAGAGCAACCTCAAGATCAAGAACAAGCTCAAGACGGCGCTCAAGATGATCAAGTCAACCCTCCTCCTTCCACACCCGAGGAGGAATTAGAGCGTCGTGCCGCGAAGATTGCTTCCAAGCTCACCACCCAAGGCCATCTCATGGAAAATGTGGTTGGAAGCCTAAGAAAGGGGGTAAGCACTCATAGACAATTGGCAAACTATTGTGAACATCACGCGTTTGTCTCTTGTGTTGAACCCCAAAAGGTCTATGAGGCGCTCGAAGACTCGGATTGGCTCAATGCCATGCATGAAGAACTCAACAACTTCGAGTACAACAAGGTGTGGAGATTGGTGCCAAGACCATCCGGGAACCACAACGTCATTGGAACCAAGTGGATCTTCAAGAACAAGCAAGATGCTCATGGGAACATCATTCGCAACAAGGCAAGATTGGTAGCACAAGGCTACTCCCAAGTCGAGGGTATCGACTACGGTGAAACCTTTGCTCCCGTTGCTCATCTTGAATCCATTCGTTTGTTGATTGCTTATGCTTCCCATCTCAACTTTAAGTTGCAACAAATGGATGTGAAAAGTGCTTTTCTTAATGGTCCTATAAATGAGTTGGTCTATGTCAAGCAACCCCCCGGGTTCGAGGATCCCTACTTTCCGGATCATGTGTATCAACTCGATAAAGCACTCTATGGCCTTAAACAAGCCCCACGTGCGTGGTATGACCACCTTACCGAGTTGTTACAAGATCGTGGATTTGAGGTGGGGCTAATCGACCCCACTCTTTTTACTAAGAAGGTCAACGGGGAGTTGTTTGTATGCCAACTATATGTTGATGATATTATCTTTGGTTCCCCTAACAAAGCTTTCAATGAAGAATTTGCCGCTCTCATGACCTCCAAGTTTAAGATGTCTTCGATGGGAGAGTTGAAGTTCTTCCTTGGTTTCGACATCAAACAAAGAAGAGAAGGAACCTTCATCAACCAAGCCAAATACACTCAAGACATGCTTAAAAGATTCAAGCTAAGTGATGTCAAGCCGGCTACTACACCAATGCCTACCAAGTGCCAACTTGACATCGATCCCAATGGTAAAGCGGTGGATCAAAAGGTATATCGCTCCATGATTGGCTCCTTGCTTTACCTTTGTGCATCTAGACCAGATATCATGTTGAGTGTGGGGATGTGTGCACGTTTTCAAGCCGCACCAAAGGAAAGTCACTTTGTGGCGGTCAAGCGAATCTTTCGATATTTCGCTCATACCCCAAACTTTGGCTTATGGTACCCAAGGGGAGCAAACTTCAAGCTTGAAGGTTTCACGGATTCCGATTGGGCGGGAGACAAAGTGGATAGGAAGTCCACTTCCGGAGGGTGCCAATTTCTTGGTTGCTCTTTAGTAAGTTGGTCTTCCAAGAAGCAAAGTTGTGTGTCTCTCTTGTCCACCGAAGCGGAGTATGTGGCGCCGGTAGTTGTTGTGCTCAACTCCTATGGATGAGGCAAACTTTAAAGGAGTACGGTGTCATGTGTGACAAAGTGCCTCTTTGGTGTGATAATGAAAGTGCCATCAAGATTTCTCTCAACCCGGTGCAACACTTCAAGACGAAGCACATTGAGATTCGGTTTCACTTCATCCGGGACCACATTAGGCGAGGGGAGATCAAGCTCAAGTATGTCAACACTCATGATAACCTTGCAGATATTTTCACAAAGCCCTTGGATGAAGCAAGATTTTGCGAGTTAAGGCATGAGCTAAATATCATTGATTTGAGCAATGTGACTTGAACCCGTGCACCCCCCACCACACTCAACTTGTTGTCTAGTTTAGGTGTAGGCATGGACATAGGGGGAGTGTTGTTCTCTCAATGAACTCTCCCTCCCCCCCCCCATTATGCATAAATAGATCACCTCTTTCACATTAGCCATTTTTAATGGTACTTGTGCTTCAAAGATGACTTTTGGTCATGGGCCCAAGGATAATTCTTCGCGGTGCCATACCATCCAACTCAAACATAGGTGGCTTCGGCCACCGCCCTCTCTCCTCGAGAAGCTTTGTCACTTGGGGATTTCCTGTTGTACCTCTGGTCTGTGCATGTTCTTGTGGTTTCGTGTGTGTGTCAAATTTCCATGCAAAGGCGTTTTTCTCTCTTGTTTGAAACCTTCGGTGTCGTGAGCTCACGGTACTACCGCGGTTGGCCACGGTACTACCGCAGCATGCCACGGTACTACCGCAGATGGGAGCACGGTACTACCGTCCCCATGCGGCAGTAATTTTTTACTGCCGCCTGGTTGAGCGGTACTACCGCCTTGGCGCGGTACTTCCGCCCGAGCGGTACTACCGCGATGACCCGCGGTACTACCGCACCGGTTCGAGAGCGTGGGGATAAGGACGGGCAGGGGGAGTTCTAACTCCCCATACCCATTCGTGTCCTCTCTCTCTCCACGTCGTCTCTTCCTCTCCCGTGCTCACGAACGGAACCGGCGTTCGTCGCCGGATCTCCTTCACCGGCTGCCCTCCCGTGATTCCGTCCGGTGGGATCGTTACCCACCACGTGCTCTTGCTATGGACCAAGTTTTTTCCCCAAATCCCTCTCCTTTTGATTGTATTTGGTGCTTTTAGGTTTGGGGGAGACTTGTGTGTTCTTGGGATTCCTAGTCTAAATCTCGGCAAGAGTAGGATGAAGGAGTGTGGTATTGCATAGGATTCACACTTGTATTGTTGTCTTGCGCTAGATCTGATCACCGTAGCACCGCCATGGTTTCGCGGTTCTTTTGAGATTCAAATCATGTTACTGACGCGATGCGGTACTACCGCCCGTATGGCGCGGTACTAACGCTCGCACGGTACTACCGCCCCTCGGAAGCGGTACTACCGCGCCCCGTGTGGTACTAAGAGCCCACTACTGCTCCAGCCACGGTACTATCGTGACCCCGCACGGTACTACCGCGTCTGGAGATGTACTAATCCTTTAGTACCGCAGACAATGGCGGTTCTACCGTGGCTCACTTCTATCGCATGCCAACTTACTCGTATGCCTCCTATGAGTTTCCTGTGCTATTTCTTGGCCTTTGCATTAATCTTCTTCGCGTTTTTGTTTTGGTGCTTTGCGTGTGTGTCTCAGGTGGTGGCTCTCGTCGGTCCAATCCCATTCGTGACACTGGCTCCAAGCGTCTGCGCAACCCAGGAGAAGTTCCAGAGGGATCATCTGCGTCCAAGCACAATGTCAAGACCACAGCTAGCAAGCACAAGGAGCCCGCCAGGGGTATGGATGAGATAGACCCTACTGAGTATGTCCGTCTCAGGCAGCTTCACCCCTATGTGCACCCGCGCTCCACTATCAGAGGCTGTGAGCTATTCTGGAACGAGACCCAAACCCAAATCTATTTGGATGTCATCAAGAACAAGCAGAATACCTACGTGGAGGTGAAGTGGATTGATATGCACCACATGAGGAAGGACAAGTTCTGTGACTACTTTGGGGAGGCTCTGGACTTGGTGGAGCAGTTTGGCATTGAGCATGTGATCACTTTCCACCTGGACTATGACCCTAAGATCATATGTCAGTTCTTTGCCTCTGTGTACTTTCACTCCAATGAAGAAAGAAGGATGACCTGGATGACCAATGGCCGTCAACTGTCTGCTACCTGGAAGGAGTTCATGGATTTTCTTCAGGTTCCTGATGAAGGACTTAACACTCCAGTCGGTGTTCGTCCCCGTGGCAATGCTGATTCTGCCAACAAGGACAAGCTCACCCCGTTCATGGTTGAGAAGATGCTCGCCAATGACAAGACAACTTTGGTACTCAACCCCTTTCTGGATATCATGTACCGCATCTTCCGCAACTCCCTGTTTCCTCGCATTGGTGACAAAGACAAGGTTCATGCCTATATGGTGGATATGATGCTCATCTGTCAGGAGGCTCGTTCGACTCAGTCTCAGCCACTTGATGTCTCACACATCATGTGGTGTGAGCTTCGGTTTGCAGTGTTCAACCGCAAGGTGCCCATCTATGGGCCCTATCTGTTCCGGCTGATTTCGAAGACTTGGGAGAAGATGTACCCTGAGGAGGAGTTCCTTGCTCCTGACTGGATTCGCCATGAGCCCATTTGTCTTCGTATCAAGTCTAACTGGGCCAACACCGCTACTCGTGCCGAGGCGACTGCTGCTAGGGCTGCTGTTGATGAGGAGGATGCTGGCGCCGAGGATGTCGCTGAGGGCCGTTCTGCTAGGCCCTCTCAGAGTGTCTCTAGGCCATCATGGGCCACGAAGTTGAAGGATAAGATGAAGTCTCTTTTCTGCATGCAAGCCAAGGGGCAGTACAGGGCTCACGTGGAGTCCAAGGAGAGTCGTCGCCGGCACAACAAGGTCTTGCAGCTCTATGGCGAGGAAGTGTCTGGCGGGTCTGAGGAGCACATCACTCCTGAGACCGAGTGGATGGAGAAGCAAGGATACAGGTGGACTGATTCTGAGGAGGATGTCGAGGAGTCCATTCCAGCTGCAGAGGCGTCTGACGAAGAGGCTTGGGATGACTTCTCTGCTTGAGCCACCTCTTGTGTGTGTAGGTGCCCTCTCTGCCTTTTTGGCATCTTTATGCCAAAGGGGGAGAGAGTGTAGGGATTTGCGAGTTTGCGAGTCGTGTGTGTCATGTGTTTGCTGCTTTCTCAGTTGAACTCTTTGCTGTTTTTCTCGTTTGAACCTTGGTTATCTTACTTCGTATGGTGTAAGACATATGCACTCTACCTATCCTAGCAAGCTTGTGTTATATTGTGCTATCTTCACGCTATGCTATGCTTATTATCATGTCTTGGTCTCTAAAATATAGGGGGAGTGTTGATCCTAGTCTGTGTGCCATGCAGTCCAAAGCATTCATCTAAAGTGCACACATCTAGGGGGAGCCCGTCTATATTTTAGAGAGGTGGGGTTTGCCCCTGCTCTAAATTATCTTATCTATGTGCAAATCCCGTGTTGTCATCAATCCACCAAAAAGGGGGAGATTGTAAGGGCATATTTATCCCTAAGTGTTTTGGTGATTGATGACAATGCTTTTGCGGACTAATCGTGTGCCTTGAGTCCCTCAGATACTTCATCATTAGGCACAAGACGATTCGGTGCCCCTCAGAGACTGTTGAAGCCGGCGTTGTTCTACGTTTCTCTTTGGTGGAGTTGAGTCGTAGGAGAGCCGTACTATTAAGAGGGGGTCCGCGTCGGAAAGGTTTGGGTGGAATCAACACGTACACTTGTCCCTCCTTTCCCTGCACTTTGGAGCTGCCCTTCGTTATCTTGGTTGTGCGAAAACTTGGCGACTACTGTTGTACTTGCGGTAGTATCGCAGGTACAAGCGGTAGTACCGCTGGGTGTCATGGTAGTACCGCCCCTCCAGAGCGGTAGTACCGCGGCACCCAGGCCTTGTGCCGCTCCGGTGCGGTAGTAGGGGCGGATGTAAAAAATTACATCCGCGCCCACCACGGTAGTACCGCTCGGCCCGAGCGGTAGTACCGCGGTGGCTCACGGTAGTACCGCTCCCTTGGAGTCGTAGTACCGTGGTCCTTCGACCTAGTACCGCAGTGTCACGGTAGTAGGCGCAGATGTAATTTTTTACATCCGCGCCTACCACGGTAGTACCGCGCCTAGTGAGCGGTAGTACCGCGC
Organism: Triticum dicoccoides; assembly: GCF_002162155.2. Lineage (NCBI taxonomy): Eukaryota > Viridiplantae > Streptophyta > Magnoliopsida > Poales > Poaceae > Triticum > Triticum dicoccoides. The sequence continues at coordinate 230,981,274 of NC_041385.1, read as the reverse complement.
CGGGTTTTTGCACCACCCCAGTTTCGGCGGAAGTAGGCACGGATGTAATTTATTTCATCCGCGCCCTTCCCAGGCCGTGACTCTCCTGCCTTGCGGTAGTACCGCAAGGGGGAGCGGTAGTACCGCGCCAGCGGTAGTACTGCCCCGTAGTCAGGCTAGTTCCGGCCTGTGTTGCTGCCGCGGTAGTACCGTGGTCGCCCATGGTAGTACCGCGCAGCCTCACGGTAGTACCGCTTCCTTGGAGCGGTAGTACCGTGCGTCGCAGGCTAAACATGTGGATAACGGTTGGATTTTTCCCACGACTATATAAAGGGTGTCTTCTACCTCTAGTTGACTACCTCTTCCACCTCTAAGCTCCATTGTTGCTCCAAGCTTCATTTTCGCCCGATCTCTCTCCCTAGCCAATCAAACTTGTTGATTTGCTCAGGATTGGGTGACAAGGGCCCGATCTACACTTCCACCACAGGATATTTGATTCCCCCCACTTATCCCTTGCGGATCTTGTTACTCTTGGGTGGTGAGCACCCTAGACGGTTGAGGTCACCTCGAAGCCATACTCCATTGTGGTGAAGCTTCGTGGTGTTGTTGTTGTTGGGAGCCTCCGATTGTTGTGGAGATTGCCCCAACCTTGCTTGTAAAGGTTCGGTCGCCGCCTTCAAGGGCACCGATAGTGGAATCACGGCATCTCGCATCGTGTGAGGGCGTGAGGAGAATACGGTGGCCCTAGTGGCTTCTTGGGGAGCATTGTGCCTCCACACCGCTCTAACGGAGACGTACTTCCCTTTAAAAGGAAGGAACTCCGGTAACACATCCTCATCTCCACCGGCTCCACTCTTGGTTATTTCGTGCCTTTACTTCCGCAAGCTTACTTATTGTTACATCTCTTGCTTGCTTGTGTGCTAGTTGTTATTGCATCATATAGGTTGCTCACCTAGTTGCATATCTAGACAACCTATTTTGTTGCAAAGTTTAATTTGATAAAGAAAAGCCTAAAAATTGTTAGTTGCCTATTCACCCCCCCCTCTAGTCAACCATATTGATCCTTTCAGCGATCTACAAGGGTATTTAGATGCACTCTCCTTCCCCTCGTTGCTGGTTTCTCCATAGATATATCTTGGTGACACATAGGAAAATTTTGAATTTCTGCTACGTTTCCCAACAGTGGCATCATGAGCTAGGTCTATTGCGTAGATTCTTTGCACGAGTAGAACATAAAGTAGTTGTGGGCGTTGATGTTGTTCAATATGCTTACCATTACTAGTCCAATCTTGATTCGGCGGCATCGTGGGATGAAGCGGCCCGGACCGACCTTACACATACTCTTACGTGAGACAGGTTCCACCGACTGACATGCACTTGTTGCATAAGGTGGTTAGCGGGTGCCAGTCTCTCCCACTTTAGTCGGATCGGATTCGATGAAAAGGGTCCTTATGAAGGGTAAATAGCAATTGGCATATCACGTTGTGGCTTTTGCGTAGGTAAGAAACGTTCTTGCTAGAAACCCATAACAGCCACGTAAAACATGCAAACAACAATTAGAGGACGTCTAACTTGTTTTTGCAGGGTATGCTATGTGATGTGATATGGCCAAGAAGAATGTGATGAATGATATGTGATGTATGAGATTGATCATGTTCTTGTAATAGGAATCACAACTTGCATGTCGATGAGTATGACAACCGGCAGGAGCCATAGGAGTTGTCTTAATTTATTGTATGACCTGCGTGTCATTAAACAACGCCATGTAATTACTTTACTTTATTGCTAACCAGTAGCCATAGTAGTAGAAGTAATAGTTGGTGAGACAACTTCATGAAGACACGATGATGGAGATCATGATGATGGAGATCATGGTGTCATGCCGGTGACGATGATGATCATGGAGCCCCGAAGATGGAGATCAAAAGGAGCAAAATGATATTGTCCATATCATGTCACTATTTGATTGCATGTGATGTTTATCATGTTTATGCATCTTATTTGCTTAGAACGACGGTAGTAAATAAGATGGTCCCTCATTAAAATTTCAAGAAAGTGTTCCCCCTAACTGTGCACCGTTGCGAAAGTTCATCGTTTCGAAGCACCACGTGATGATCGGGTGTGATAGATTCTTACGTTCACATACAACGGGTGTAAGCCAGATTTACACACGCGAAATACTTAGGTTGACTTGACGAGCCTAGCATGTACAGACATGGCCTCGGAACACAAGAGACCGAAAGGTCGAGCATGAGTCGTATAGTAGATACGATCAACATGAAGATGTTCACCGATGATGACTAGTCTGTCTCACGTGATGATCGGACACGGCCTAGTTGACTCGGATCATGTAATCACTTAGATGACTAGAGGGATGTCTATCTGAGTGGGAGTTCATAAGATGAACTTAATTATCCTGAACATAGTCAAAAGATCTTTGCAAATTATGTCGTAAGCTCGCGCTTTAGTTCCACTGTTTAGATATGTTCCTAGAGAAAATATAGTTGAAAGTTGACAGTAGCGATTATGCTTCATAGAAAGCTTATGTCCTTAATGCACAGCTCAGTGTGCTGAACCTTGAACGTCGTCTGTGGATGTTATGAACATCTGACATACACGTTTTTGATAACTACGTGATAGTTCAGTTAAACGGTTTAGAGTTGAGGCACCAAAGACGATTTTGAAACGTCGCGGAACATATGAGATGTTTCGAGGGCTGAAATTGGGATTTCAGGCTCGTGCCCATGTCAAGAGGTAAAAGACCTCCGACGATTTTCTTAGCCTGCAAACTAAGGGAGAAAAGCTCAATCGTTGAGCTTGTGCTCAGATTGTCTGAGTACAACAATCACTTGAATCAAGTGGGAGTTGATCTTCCAGATGAGATAGTGATGTTTCTCCAAAGTCATTGCCACCAAGCTGCTAGAGCTTCGTGATGAACTATAACATATCAGGGATAGATATGATGATCCTTGGATATTCGCGATGTATGACACCGAGAAAGTAGAAATCAAGAAGGAGCATCAATTTTTGATGGTTGGTGAAACCACTAGTTTCAAGAAGGGCAAGGGCAAGAAGGGATACTTCATGAAACGGCAAATCAGCTGCTGCTCTAGTGAAGAAACCCAAGGTTGAACCCAAACCCGAGACTAAGTGCTTCTGTAATAAGGGGAACAGTCACTGGAGAAGAATTACCCAGATACTTGGTAGATGAGAAGGCTGGCAAGGTCGATAGAAGTATATTGGATATACATTATGTTAATGTGTACCTTACTAGTACTCCTAGTAGCACCAGGGTATTAGATACCGGTTCGGTTGCTAAGTGTTAAGTAACTCGAAATAAAAGGCTGCGGAGTAAACGGAGACTAGCTAAAGGTGAGCTGGCGATATGTGTTGGAAGTTTTTCCAATCTTGATGTGATCAAGCATCGCACGCCCCTCTACCATCGAGATTGGTGTTAAACCTAAATAATTGTTATTTGGTGTTTGCGTTGAGCATAGACATGATTGGATTATGTCTATCGCAATATGGTTATTCATTTAAGGAGAATAATGATTACTCTGTTTAATAATACCTTCAATGGTCTTGCACCTAAAATGAATGGTTTATTGAATCTCGATCATAGTGATACACATGTTCATGCCAAAAGATATAAGATAGTAATGATAGTACCACCTACTTGTGGCACTGCCATGTAAGTCATATTGGTATAAAACGCATGAAGAAGCTCCATGTTGATGGATCTTTGGACTCACTCATTTTTGTAAAAGATTGAGACATGTGAACCATGTCTATTGGTGTATACGCATGAAGAAACTCCATGCAGATGGACAGTTTGGACTCACTTGATTTTGAATCACTTGAGACATGCAAATCATACCACATGGGCAAGATGACTGAAAGCCTCGGTTTTAGTGAAATGGAACAAGAAAGCAACTTGTTGGAAGTAATGCATTTTGATGTGTGCAGTTCAATGAGTGCTGAGGCACGCAGTGGATATTGTTATGTTCTTACTTCACGGATGATTTGAGTAGATACTGGGTATATTACTTGATGAAACACAAGTCTGAATTATTGAATGATTCAAGTAATTTCAGAGTGAAGTTGAAGATCATCGTGACAAGAGGATAAAATGTCTATGATATGATCATAGAGATGAGTATCTGAGTTACGAGCTTTGGCACGCAATTAAGACATTGTGGAAATTGTTTCACAATTAATACCGCCTGGAACACCATAGTGTGATGGTGTGTCCGAACATCATAGTTGCACCCTATTGGATATGGTACGTACCATGATGCCTCTTATCAAATTACCACTATCGTTCATGGGTTAGGCATTAGAGACAACCGCACTCACTTAAATAGGGCACCACGTAATTCCGTTGAGACGACACCATTTTGAACTATGGTTTGGAGAAACCTAAGTTGTCGTTTCTTAAAAGTTTGGGGCTCCGACGCTTATGTGAAAAAGTTTCAGGTTGATAAGCTCGAACCCAAAGCGGATAAAATGCATCTCCATAGGACACCCAAAACAAGTTGGGTATACCTCCTAACTCAGATCCGAAAGCAATAGGGATTGTTTCTTAAATCGGGTGCTTTCTTGAGGAAAAGTTTGTCTCGGAAAGTTGAGTGGGAGCATGGTAGACACTTGATGAGGTTATTGAACCGTCACTTCAACAAGTGTGTAGCAGGGCATAGGAAGTTGTTCCTGTGGCGCCTACACCAATTGAAGTAGAAGCTTATGATAGTGATCATGAAGTTTTGGATCAAGTCACTACCGTACCTCGTAGGGTGACAAGGATGCGTACTACTTCAGAGTGGTACAGTAATCATGTCTTGAAGGTCATGTTGCTAGACAACACTATGGAGAAGCGATGGTGGGCCCAAATTCCGACAAACAATTAGAAGCCATGAAATCCAAGATAGGATCCATGTATCAGAACAAAGCATGGACTTTGGTGGACTTGCCCGATGATCGGCAAGCCATTGAGATAAATGGATCTTTAAGAAGAAGACGGACGTGGACGGTAATGTCACCGTCTATGAAGCTCAACTTGTGGCGAAGAGTTTTTCACAAGTTCAAGGAGTTGACTACGATGAGATTTTCTCATCCATAGCGATGGTTAAGTCCGTCGGAATCATGTTAGCATTAGCTGCATTTATGAAATCTGGCAGATGGATGTCAAAACGAGTTTCGTTACCAGTTTTCGTAAGGAAAGGTTGTATGTGATACAATTAGAAAGGTTTTGTCGATCCTAAGGATGCTAAAAGGTATGCTAGCTCCAGCGATCCTTCCTTGGACTAGAGCAAGCATCTCGGAGTCAGAATATACACTTTGATGAGATGATCAAAGATTTTGGGTTTATACAAAGTTTATGAGAAACTTGTATTTCCAAAGAAGTGAGTGGGAGCACTATAGAATTTCTGATGAGTATATGTTGTTGACATATTGTTGATCAGAAATGATGTAGAGTTTCTGGAAAGCATATAGGGTTATTTGAAAAGTGTTTTTCAATAGAAAACCTGGATTAAGCTACTTGAACATTGAGCATCAAGATCTATAAGGATAGATCAAAATGCTTAATAATACTTTCAAATGAGCATGTACCTTGACATGATCTTGAAGGTGTTCAAGATGGATCAGTCAAAGAAGGAGTTCTTGCCTGAGTTGTAAGGTATGAAGTTAAGACTTAAAGCTCGACCACGGCAGAAGAGAGAGAAAGGACGAAGGTCGTCCCCTATGCTTTAGACGTAGACTCTACAATATGCTATGCTAAGTACCGCACCTGATGTGTGCCTTGCCACATGTCTGGCAAGAGGGTACAAAGGTGATCAAGGAGTGGATCACCAGACAGCGGTCAAAGTTGTCCTTGGAGTAATAAGGACATGTTTCTCGATTATGGAGGTGATAAAGAGTTCAGCATAAAGGGTTACGTCGAGGCAAGCTTTAACACCTATCCGACTGACTCTGAGTAGCAAACTGGATACGTATAGTGGAGTAATCATTTGGAATAGCTCCAAGTGGAGCGTGGAAGCAACATTTACAATATGACCTAGAGATTTGCGAAGTACATACGGATCTGAATGTTGCAGACCCGTTGACTAAAACCTCTCTCACAAGCAAAACATGATCAAACCCCATAACTCATTGAGTCTTAATCACATGATGATGTGAACTAGTTTAGTGACACTAGTAAACTCTTTGAATGTTGGTCACATGGCGATGTGACCTGTGAGTGTTAATCACATGGCGATGTGAACTAGATTATTGACTCTAGTGCAAGTGGGAGACTGTTGGAAATATGCCCTAGAGGCAATAATAAATTAGTTATTATTACTATATTTCCTTGTTCATGATAATCATTTATTATCCATGCTATAATTGTATTGATAGGAAACTCAGATACATGTGTGGATACATAGACAACACCATGTCCCTAGTAAGCCTCTAGTTGACTAGCTCGTTGATCAATAGATGGTTACGGTTTCCTGACCATGGACATTGGATGTCATTGATAACGGGATCACATCATTAGGAGAATGATGTGATGGACAAGACCCAATCCTAAGCCTAGCACAAAGATCATGTAGTTTGTATGCTAAAGCTTTTGTAATGTCAAGTATCATTTCCTTAGTCCATGAGATTGTGCAACTCCCGGATACCGTAGGAATGCTTTGGGTGTACCAAACGTCACAACGTAACTGGGTGGCTATAAAGGTGCACTACATGTATCTCCGAAAGTGTCTGTTGGGTTGGCACGAATCGAGACTGGGATTTGTCACTCCGTGTAACAGAGAGGTATCTCTAGGCCCACTCGGTAGGACATCATCATAATGTGCACAATGTGACCAAGGGGTTGATCACGGGATGATGTGTTACGGAACGAGTAAAGAGACTTGCCAGTAACGAGATGGAACAAGGTATCGGGATACCGACGATCGAATCTCGGGCAAGTACAATATCGCTAGACAAAGGGAATTGTATACGGGATTGATTGAGTCCTTGACATCGTGGTTCATCCGATGAGATCATCGTGGAACATGTGGAGCCAACATGGGTATCCAGATCCCGCTGTTGGTTATTGACCAGAGAACGTCTCGGTCATGTCTGCATGGTTCCCGAACCCGTAGGGTCTACACACTTAAGGTTCGATGACACTAGGGTTATAAAGGAAGTTTGTATGTGGTTACCGAATGTTGTTCGGAGTCCCGGATGATATCCCGGACGTCACGAGGAGTTCCGGAATGGTCCGGAGGTAAAGATTTATATATGGGAATTCCTATTTTGGCCACCGGAAAATGTTCGGGATTTTTCGGTATTGTACCGGGAAGGTTCTAGAAGGTTTCGGAGTGGGGCCCACCTGCATGGGGGGACCCACATGAACGTGGGTAGTGGGGGTAAGGCCCCACACCCCTGGTCAAGGCGCACCAAGATCCCCCCTTAGAAGGAATAAGATCATATCCCGAAGGGATAAGATCAAGATCCCTAAAAAAGGGGGATAACAATCGGTGGGGAAGGAAATGATGGGATTTCTTTCCTCCCACCTTTGCCAACGCCCCAATGGACTTGGAGGGCAAGAAACCAGCCCCCTCCACCCCTATATATATTGGGGAGGCGCATGGGAGCTTCACCCTTCCCCTGGCGCAGCCCTCCTCCTCTCCCAAGTACTCCTCCTCTCTCGCGGTGCTTGGCGAAGCCCTGCAGGATTGCCACGCTCCTCCACCACCACCACGTCGTTGTGCTGCTGCTGGATGGAGTCTTCCTCAACCTCTCCCTCTCTCCTTGCTGGATCAAGGCATGGGAGACGTCACCGGGCTGTACGTGTGTTGAACGCGGAGGTGCCATCCGTTCGGCACTAGGATCTCCGGTGATTTGGATCACGACGAGTACGACTCCTTCAACCCCGTTCTCTTGAAAGCTTCCGCTTAGCGATCTACAAGGGTATGTAGATGCACTCTCCTTCCCCTCGTTGCTGGTTTCTCCATAGATAGATCTTGGTGACACGTAGGAAAATTTTGAATTTCTGCTATGTTTCCCAACAGCGCATGCAGGTAGCTAGCCAACCAACCTGCTACATGTCAAGAACGCGTGTGCCTCCTTGGTTGAACCGTTGATGAACTGTAAATCAAACAATTTTTTTGTGGGCCAAACATGGCCCAACTCCTATTGTTACCCCCCCTCCCCTCCCCCTCCGGCATTTCCTATTTAGCGCTGCAGGCGCTGGTTATAGTTGTTTCCGCAAACCGGCGCCTGCAGCGACGCTAGCTGGGCTCGGTCCAATTACCAGTTCTTCCCCCTGTTTTGAAACTCAAAAAAGGAAATCGAAGGAAATAACGCTTAGTCAGGAATCGAACCAAAGACCTCTCCGTCGATAGCCAACTCGACGGACCACTACGCCAACGCCTAACTCATGGATCAAAACTTCCTTTCCGTCTTTTAATACATACAGGAAATTTCCTCTATGTTTTCTGTGTTTTTTCTCCTTTCTTTTTTGTTTTTGTTTTCTTTTTTTCTTAAATGCGCGAAATGTTTACAAATAGATATATTTTCTTTTTCAAATCGTGAACATTTTTGTTAAATCTGATGAACTTTTTCTGAAATCCGATGAACTTTCTTCAAATTGGATGAACTCTTTGTCCAAACTCGATAAACTATTTTCTAAATTCGATGAACTCTTTTCAAATTTGATGAAATTTTTTCCAATCCGATGAACTTTTTCAAATTCGATGAACTTTTTTCCAAATCCGATGAACTTTTTTCAAATTTGATGAACTTTTTTTCCAAATACTATGAACTTTTTCCAAATATGATGAACTTTTTTCCAAATCTGATGAACTTTTTTCAAATTCGATGAACTCTTTTCCAAACTCGATGAACTATTTTCCAAATTCGATGAACTTTTTTCAAATCCGATGAACTTTTTTCCAAATCCGATGAACTTTTTTCAAATCCGATGAACTTTTCTTGAAAAATTAGTTACTTTTTTTCAATTTTGATGAATGTTTTTCAAATTCAATGAACTATTTTCAAGTTTGATGAACATTAAATGAAAATCCATTAATTTTTTTCAATTTTGATGAACGTTTTTCAAAACCAATAAAAGTTTTTTCAAATTTTATGAACCTTATTTGGTAATATGTGAACATGTTTTCAAATAATTAGAAAATAAAACACTACAATGTAATGCGTAGTAAATTGCGCGTCTAGTTTCCATTCTTTAAAAACATTGCGCTGTGAATATTCACAAGCAGGAGGCTGGTCCAGTGGTTAGCCTCTTCTTATAGAAGCGCTTGGTCATGAGTACGAATCCCAGACGGGAGGTATTTTTGGCGATCTTTTCCCGCGTTGCGTCTTGCGAGATCGTGGGCGCCAGTTCTCTTCGGCGCCTGCGGAAAGCTCCCGGATTTTATTTTTCCGCACGCGTTTTCTGCTTTTAGCGGGTTTTTTCTGGATTTTTTGACGTTTTGGTTTTTCACCGGTCTTCCTTAGCTTTCCAATAAAAAAAATCGGAAAAAAATTGCGCAATTTTTTTTCTTTCGCGAGAGTCATGGTTTTGCTTCCGCGAGAGGCACGGTTTTGCTTTCGCGAGGGTCACGACTGTGCCTCTCGGAAACGGAAAAAAATACGTTTTTTGTTTTTTTTTCTTTCGCGAGAGGCATGATTGTGCTTTCGCGAGAGTCACGGCCGTGCCTCTTGGAAATAAAAAAAAACATGTTTTCTGTTTTCTTTTCTTTTG
>NC_041385.1:230869732-230971235 GCF_002162155.2 Triticum dicoccoides | reverse complement strand
TTCTTTTGCGAGAGTCACGGTTTTGCTTCTGCGAGAGGCACGGTTGTGCTTTCGCGAGAGTCACGGCCGTGTCTCTCAGAAACAAAAAAAAAAACAGATTTTCTGTTTTTTTTTCGCGAGAGTCACGGTTTTGCTTTCGCTAGAGTCACGGTTGTGCTTTCGCCACAGTCGTACCTCTTCGGAAACGGAAAAAAACGTGTTTCCTTTTTCTTTTCCTTCCGCGAGAGTCACGGTTTTGCTTCTGCGAGAGGCACGGATGTGATTTCGTGAGAGGCACAGGCATGCCTCTTTTGAAAAGGAAAAAACATCGTGCTTTCGGTTCGGTTTTTTCGTCCGGTTTTTTCGTGAAAAAAAGTTCGTCAAAACCTATCAACATGGAATCTACTTTTGAAGACCTCGACACGAGGAATTCAACGGCGAAAGCGGTTCGAAATTTGAACGCACGGTTTAAGAGATAAAACATTTTGAATAAACGGATCTACGAAAAAAGGGAAACTTCCAGGTTGCGATAAGTGGCGGACATGCAGCGCGCCACTTGTCCTTTGCAACTGTAGAAGTGCATGCTCTAGCCAATGCAACCAAAAGACCGATCTGGTGGTAGAGGCTAGGCAGCACATTAGACGTCAACACTCCCCCTCACGTGTGGCTCCCTCAGGCCTAAACGTGGACCGAAAGTGGGCTGCAATTTTAATTGCGCCAGCCGGGTCTTGAACTCTAGACCTCTTGGCTATGATACCATGTAGAAGTGCATGCTCTAGCCAATGCAACCAAAGACCGATCTGGTGATAAAGGCTAGGCAGCACATTATACATCAACAGCAACGAATACTTCTCAACTAGTGGACGAATCGATCCCGGTTCCTTTGATCGCTCTTCCGTATACCCATTTCGACGAATGGATGTTTTTTCTGCAATGTGGTGTGGAGACTGACTTGAAAATTCTGGTGCCCGGCAGAACCATTGATTCTTGAGAATGATTCAGCCCACAAAGCAATTTTAGTACTGTACCAAACATGAAGTAAAAGTGTAAAACATGAACCACCTCGCACAACAAACTCACCATACCTACTCCGAGCCGCGAGTTCTAAAAAAAGAAAAAAAAACTCCACGCCGCGGAAAATGTTTTACAAAACACACAGACAGTACAGTTGGGAGCTAGTTAGGATGTTCGAACACTTTACCATTAAACTACTCATCACGCATATTTCCCTGCTTAACAGCTTATACTCGTACTTCTAACAACACCGACCCCGCCCTTAAAAGGCCATCTAACCCCTGTAATTAACCTCCACAAAGGACGTGCAGAAGCACAAAAATAATCTTTATACCATGGGCATGGCCACCGCTGCCACCGCGACGACGGCCGCTCCGGACAAGCTCCGGCAGCCGTGCAGGCCGAGGCCGGCGGCGCAGATTCCCTCCTCCAAGAACCGCGTGCCCAAGGCGCCCGTGGTGATCGCGCACGAGTGCCCCAGCGCGATGCGCGCCCACGTCCTGGAGGTGCCCGCCGGGCGCGACGTCCTGTCGTGCGTCGCGGCGTTCGCGCGGCGGGGGCGCTGCGGCGCGCTGGTGCTGGGCGCAGCCGGGCACGTCGCGGACGTCGTGCTCAGGGAGCCGGCGCTGGTGCTCCGGGGCACGACGGAGATCCTGAGCCTGGCGGGGTGCTTCTTCCCGTCTCCCTCTGCGTCAGCCGCGGGCGTCGCGGTGTTCCTGGCCGGGCCGCGAGGCAGCGTGCTGGGCGGCGCCGTCGCGGACGGAGGGCTCGTGGCCGCCGGTCCGGTGGTGGTGATGGTGGCCACGTTTGTCGCGGCTGCGATCGACCGGTTGCCGCTGGTGAAGGGGGACGAATCCTCCAAGGCGGAGGGGAGCGACGTGCACGGCGTGGCCGGACAGTGGCGGTTCGGCGGCCAGCCGCTGCAGCAACAGTGCGGATGGGCGCCGCTGTGTCGGAAGCTGGGCGCGAAGAGCTGAACCATATGCACCGAGTGGAGAATATAGATTGGGCCGAGACACTGTGCGTTGGCAAGCAGGCCGAAGTGGAGTTTTGGTCCAAACATGTTCTGCTTTTATCTTTTTTACGTGAGCTTTTATATTCTTTGGCTGCCAGACACCAGAAACTTTTCGTGATGATACAGCATACAGTATTAAATAACTAGCCTAAAAAAACTTCTTATATTTTGAGACCGAGATAGTAGGAGTAACATATAAGGTGCAAGCGTGCAAGGAAGTTGCAGAACATCCTAGAGCATTTTGATATCTAGATCCATGAATGCCCCTACCATTGTCTTCATCCAAATGTTTTTTCATTTATAAAATTCATCAAGAAAAAAATGAAAAAAATGCAATGTGATCCTAGTACTCTCCTACTTTTGCGAGGAATTTCAATGCATCAGAAGTGCCAGCATCAGTTACCTTACCCAGCAAAGTTCCCTTCTAACTTGTTTTCAGTACCTTCTCTTTCGCTCACACCTAAACATCTTCCGATCAGCAAAAATGCAGCTTTCACCAAACAGCTCTAAAAGAAGACGTTTTGGCTCTCCAACTATCAAACTGACACATGCTCAAGGTCGCTGAAGATGTCGCAACAAGATCAGGTACCACAACTCACAACGTTGCACAGAAAAATAAAGATACATATATAATACTCCATCCGCCCCGATTTACTTGTCTTAAATTTGTCTAGATAGATATGTATGTACTAACGCTAGCAGCCAAATCTAAGACAAGTAATCTGAGACGGAGGTAATATACACCTGCACAATCTACACACACGCTAGCAGCCAAAGCCCAAAGGCTATTATTGAGTTGACTGATCATGTCAGTTCTGGAACAAACAACATTAATCTGATGAAGAGAATGTCATGCAGATAATACAACTCCCACGTCAGGACTCCTACTACAATGGCACCACCAGCAGGCATACACCCTACTAGAGCTAATAAAACAGCCCAGGGTTCATCAACCCCTCCTGCGCTTGCCGGGCACCTCCATCTGCTGGAAGATGAACCTCAGCACCTCTTTCATCGTCGCCTTACGGTTTTTCCTGAAATTCCACAGCTCTGACACCACGTACCTTCCGCTCGGGTTGTACTCGTTTACTTCGCTCAGAGCGGTCTTCACTGCATTGCACACATCGTCACCATATTCGATCCACAATTGCTTCAGTCTTGGGTCCTCATCATTTACAACTTCCTGCATTACCCGAGGATTGTTATGAAAAAACAGTAGCCTCTAACAATACAAAGGGGTTGAATGTAGATAAATTTAGTAGATACCTTGTCACTTCCGTCTTCAGCCTTAACAAACTTATAAGGATGCCAGGCTGGCTTCTTTATCTCCTCCTGCCAACTCGAGACCAGCTCTGCTGCCCTCGTCTCATAATCATCATTTCCATATTTCCTCTTGCATGCATTCTGAAAAGGTCTTTCATCAAGTTCGCCCATCCTTTTGATACCGATAGCTGTTCGCCCACTGAGTATGTCCTCCAAACCCTGCTCATGGTGACAGTAACTATTCAATGAAAGAAAGCCAATTCATCAACTAATTTAAAATTCATTAGGTGCAAGGAAATTTCCAAACGCGGCAGAGAAAGGAGCAGTACCATTATCAATTCTTTTCGGGCCTCCTGTAACTCATCATTACTTTCACGCTCTTTCCTCACCAGCTCTCCGCTCAGCTCTTCCAGGCGTTTCCTTTCATGCTCTAGCTTTTCACTAAGCTTCTCCATCTTGTCATGAATATCCCCATCATCGTCTCCTTCCAAATGTTTCATCACTTGGAGTGTGCCATTCAATCGCGTCACTTCGAGCTCAAGTTCTCGTTTCTCATGCAGCTCCTTTTCCAGCTCAAGCATTCTTGCGAGGGCATCCTCCTTTTCCCTCTGTTGTTCCCACGATTAGTTCTCATCTTCAGGGTCGAGCACCGATCTAGGAAATAACATAAGTAAAGAAAGGTAGCAAACCTTCTGGTCCTCGACTAGCTTCAAAATATCTTGATCGTTCCTCTGCTGCTCTATACTTGCCAGCTCAAGTTCACTTTTATCGTCTTTTGCCTGTAGAAGGGGGATCAAGATAGGAATATATCTTAAATTACAGTATGCACTTGTGCAATCATATCATATATTCCACGTTTAGAAGTGTTCAATACCTTGAAAGTGGCAACTGTAGCTTTATGGGAAACTAGAAAATTATTCAGCGTTACTCTTATGTTGTAGAAAGAAATGAGCCACTATTTAAGCTGCCCATAAACTAAAAGCTAAACAATACCATATAATTTAGACAAACAAGTAACAGATACCGTGTCAAAAAGAAATTATTGTCATGTTATATATCCCTCTAAATGACTTGGTACAAATTTAACATAAAATGAAGAATGCAGCAGGTAACAATCTTGATTTCATTTTGAAGTTAGCAACTCAAAAATAATAAACAGCAGTTGATATCCTGAAAATTCATAGTAGTGTATCATTTTGAAGTTAGCCACTAAAATTGTATAAAAAAGTCGATGTCCTGAATATTCCTAATATGTATCGTAGGCATGATAGGAGACACTATATTCGCATAGCTTAGTACCTCACACAGACAGTTCTTTAGTTTACCTTTTGCTTCTCATCAGAAAGTTCTGCAAGTTTTTTCCTGTCGTTGGCATTCTCAACTGACAACTTCTCCAGCTGCTTAGCACGCAAAATCATTTCTCTCTTGTTATTTTCTATTTCAAGCTTCAAATTTTCATTGTCCTGGAAAATCCTCAGAGCATTGTCACGAGCCTTGCGATGCAGCTTGCGCATTTCTGAAGGGGAAAACGTAAAACTCATTACGATGCTGCATATTGGTGTGTGGTAGAGCAACACTACTTTAATTATTTTGCAATGGCAAAAAAAACTATGCATTGAAAAACGTAACCAACATTATCTCATAGTATTTTTCAATGTTAAAGCAGACAAGAGACAAACGAAGAAATTACATGCATAATGAAAGGCCAACAAAAGTCCTGGTTCTGCACTCCTGCTACCTGTCTAATCAACAAAGAGCACTATTTCTCCAAATACTGCATTCATAAATAGATAGACCCACAAGAGTTGATCATTCAGGGATCTTAACATTCAGTTGGAAATGATTTTTTTAGCAAATAGTTTAAGATAGAAATACAAGGTTCCGACTGAATCACTCGGTTTCATCAAGTTTCAGTAACATTAGTAGCCAAGTGACACATGGGTAAATGATCTTCTGCACCATCAGGCAGAGGCACACGACCAGAAACCACGTAAAGAAAGGTACATCTACAGAAAATAAAGCAGCACAGTGTACCTTCATTATATGCCTCATGCAGCCTCCTATTGTCCTCCTCAAGCCTTGCAATGGAGAATTCTGTTGCATTCTTCCTTGTCTCCAGATCCTGCAAGTCTTGGTTCTTTGCCTCGAGCTGAGTTGCCAGTGCTGCCACAATCTTCCCCAATGGCTCCCTCTGACTCTTGGTAATCTCATCTATGGTCTTAATGTCAATATGCTTCCTCAAGTATCTTCCCACCAAACCCT
Organism: Triticum dicoccoides; assembly: GCF_002162155.2. Classification (NCBI taxonomy): domain Eukaryota; kingdom Viridiplantae; phylum Streptophyta; class Magnoliopsida; order Poales; family Poaceae; genus Triticum; species Triticum dicoccoides. The sequence goes on along the minus strand of NC_041385.1, from coordinate 230,965,702 downwards.
CAGCAGTGTAGTCCACCTCTCGGGCAACCCAACCATAAACCTTAACCTCACCATTCTCGTTCTCCTCACCGTCCACAGCACCTCCACAACTGCTCCATGCCTCCCATTCCTTCTTCCCGAGCTTATTTACACTGAATTGGTTCTCAAGTGCGAGAGCGTCACTAAACCCACCCCAGCCAGGACTAAACCGCACAATTGCAAAGCATTCCGAGTTTTCTGTGTCATCGAAAACTAAAGGCACGATGTCTTCTGGACTAAACATGGCCACTCTATCTGCAAAGCTTTCAGCATTGAACCCTGCACCGGCTGCAAGAATTCCACACCATGGCCAAGCAAACTTCTCTTCGCCATCCTGTGGTGGTCCCTTATCCACTGCCACGGGACTGGATCCACTGGTGTGACCATTGGCAATGGCCTTTCCTTTGTCAGAGGCATCTGCATTAGCAGTGGCAGATGGAGTGGCACCCGGAATCCCAACGATAGTGGAGAGCTCCTGCGCAAAGGACGGGTCGGCGCGGACAAAGCGGGCAAAGGCACGGTGGAAGGCACGCTCCCGGCCGTGGCGGCGGTGCTTGCTGGAGATGCCGATGCCGTCGGCGTGCTGGAGGAGGTCCTTGAGCTTGTAGTCTTGCTTCTTCTTGCCGGGGCAGAAGGGGCAGCGGAAGGTGCCGTCCGGGTTGCGCACCCGGTGTTTGCCGGACTTGAGAAGGCCGTAGGACTTCTCCTCGTAGTCGCTCTCGGCCTCCGAGTCGTCCTCGCCGTCCGACTCCTCGTCCGCGGATGCGGCGACTGGGCCGGTCACGCCGGCGGCCTCCGCGGCGGCCTCGGCCTCGGCCTCCTCGTAGGGGTCCATGTAGTCGTCCATGTCGAGATCCATTGTCGGATCAGAGATTCAGCTACAGACTGGCAGGATTTGAGGTGGGAAATCAGTAAGATTGGAGTGAAATCATCGAAAGAGGAACGAAAAGACTCACCTTTCCTGCCCACAACCCGGACCAGAAATCTATCCAGATTCCAGAATGGCACGACGCTGGATCAAATGGGACGTCGAGAGCCTCAGAGTGGATCAATCGCACCGGACGAGGCTCCCTTGGCCGGATTTGCGGTGGCAAGGAGCGGAATCGCCGAGAGGAGCAAGGGATTTAAGGACATGCCAACTGCATTTGCAGGGTTTTTGGCCTTTTGGGGGCGCACCTGACCGGAGGCAATGCCAGTAGTGACGCGGAGGAAGGACGAGGTGCGTGCCCCCACCAGTCAGTCGCGTGGCACTGTCCTTCGATTTCGTGCAGATTTTCTGCGCACACGGCGCACGGCTTGCAATACGTAAGCGGAGACAGTACGTACTAGGGTTGATTTGACTGATTTGCCCTGGCTCTCGAAACAATTTTAGAAATAATTTAGCAAGTGTAACTACGGCCAATAAAATGTATTCCACCTATTTTTAGGATGCCTTTGCCCGTGCCGTTGCCACTTCTTTATTAGAGGTAAATACACCCGTAGTCTTAGAACTTGCGCGTGACGATCAGTTTGATGCACAAACTTGTATAATACGTGATTTCAGTCATCAAACTTGCGAGGGCGTGCAAATACGGTCCCAATTCCTGTACGCGGGTGTATCCGCTCCATGTGTGGCATGCCAGATTGGCAAGGGCCCACATGTCAACGACAGGGAGCAGGGAGGCGTTGGCTGAGCTGTGCATGATCTTTTTTGTAGAAAAGACCCTCAACTTTTATTTAAATATGCATAAAAGCTGGTGAACTACGGTGACAAACTGGTGGGTGCCACCTAATCAACGAACAGTGTAAATGAATTTAGATTGTCGTATTTTTTTGTGTAGAGGTGATCAACTTGACCCTCAGAAAGAATTTGGACACATCATAACTGCACAACTTTCTAGCCCTCTCATGCCATCAGCTTCCGTGACCGTTTGATCGTCAATTTTAAGCATTTCTGGCGTCAGATTTGCTGTGAATCGCTCCTAATCTGCCTCCGTTCGCTAATAAGGATCGCTAATCATCGCGGGTCGGTGCTCCAGTCGCTCTTTTGGTCGTCTGAAAGGATCGATATGGTTGACTAGAGGGGGGGGGGTGAATAGGCAACTAACAATTTTTAGCTTTTCTTTACCAAATTAAACTTTGCATCAAAGTAGGTTGTCTAGATATGCAACTAGGTGAACAACCTATATGATGTGACAACAACAAGTACACGAGCAAGTAAGGGAAACAACACAAGTAAGCTTGCAAAAGTAAAGGCGCGAGATAACCAAGAGTGGAGTCGGTGGAGACGAGGATGTGTTACCGAAGTTCCTTCTTTTTGAGGGGAAGTACGTCTCCGTTGGAGCGGTGTGGAGGCACAATGCTCCCCAAGAAGCCACTAGGGCTACCGTATTCTCCTCACGCCCTCACACAATGCGAGATGTCGTGATTCCACTATTGGTGCCCTTGAAGGCGCCGACCGAACCTTTACAAACAAGGTTGGGGCAATCTCCACAACAATTGGAGGCTCCCAACAACACCACGAAGCTTCACCACAATGGAGTATGGCTTCGAGGTGACCTCAACCGTCTAGGGTGCTCAAACACCCAAGAGTAACAAGATCCGCTAGGGATAAGAGGGGGAATCAAATTTCTCTTGGTGGAAGTGTAGATCGGGGCCTTCTCAACCAATCCCGAGCAAATCAACAAGTTTGATTGGCTAGGGAGAGAGATCGGGCGAAAATGGAGCTTGGAGCAACAATGGAGCTTTTGGGGGAAGAGGTGGGTCAACTATGTGGAAAAAGACACCTTTATATAGTGGGGGAAACAATCCAACCGTTACCCCCCCAAACAACCACGCACAGAGCGGTACTACCGCTTGGGCAGGACGGTACTACCGGTGATAACCGGTACTACCGCTCCCTTCCAGCGGTACTGCCGTACTGACGAGGGATGCAGGGTCCTGGCCCCAGAGCGGTACTACCGCGGAAGTATTGGCGGTACTACCGCTTGGAGCGGTACTACCGCCACTACTGCCGCTACTAGTACCGTAAAACTCGACACGTAAAACAGCGGTCTCGAGTCGAGGCGGTAGTAGCCCGGAACCACTGCGGTACTACGGCCGAAGACCTCAAGCAGTACTACCGCTCGGGGAGCGGTACTACCGCTTGACGTGCTTCGGCGGTACTATCGTTGAGGACCGCGGTACTACTGCTGGGACAGGACAGGGCAGGCACAGATAGGAAAGGTAGCTCCAATGAAGCGGAAAGAAACATCGGGTGTGATAAGGATGTGTACGTGTTGATTCCACCCTAGCCTTACCAAAGCGGATCCCCTCTTGATAGTATGGTGGCTCCTACGAAACTAGTCCACCAACAGAGAAACGAAGGAACTACACCGTCTTGAATAAAACACCGAGGGAAGGTAATCGTCTCGTGCCAAAGGATGAATCTCTGAAAGAACTCAACGCACACGATTAGTCCGCAAAAGCATTGTCATCAATCACCAAAACATCTTGGGGATAAATATGCCCTTACAATCTCCCCCTTTTTTGGTGGATTGATGCAATAGGGGATTTGCACAAACAGGAAAGATATAGGATAAGCGCAAAAACCCCACCGTCCTAAAATGTAGATGGGCTCCCCCTAGATGTGTGCTATCTAGATAAGTGCTTTGGACCACACGGCACACATAGGATCAACGCTCCCCCTACATTTTAGAGACCAACCACCTAAGCAGGGTATATAAGAGCAACATAGATAACAGGATAAGCATGCAACTCATAAGCTAGACAGTGACATAGATAATGATACTCGAAAGATAAGGTAGCACATGTCTCACACCATATGACTGGAAATTAGGTCTCACTGACACAAACCAAACAAAGCAAACTGCAAGAGAACACAAACACAGAAGACGGAAGACACAAAACACAAATCCCTAAACTCTCTCCCTCTTTGGCATCGAGACACCAAAAAGGAGAGGGAGTGTTGCTACGGCTCCAGGTGATAGCAGGAGAGGGACTCAAATATCATATCTCAGCGGGATTGTCTGCGCCACCGTCGTCGGTCGGGAAGTGCTCGGCATCAGAATCAGTCCACGGGCAGTGCTGCTGAATCCACTCCTCCTCCTCAGTAAGCTGGTCCTCAGATCCACTGTTAACGGTGGCACCCAACTGACGTATGAGCTCCTTGTGACGACCTCGGGCCTTCTTCTCAGCCACATGAGTCATGTACTGACCGTGAGACTTCATGCAGAACAGCTTCTCCATCTTGAGCTTGAGCTTCTTTGCCCAAGAGGGCTCTGCCGCAGAAGGCACATAGTCATCATCATCATCCTCAGCCTCAACCTCAGCGTCCCCCTCGGTCTCCATGGCAGTAGAAGATGAGGGACCTCCAGATTTAGGGACCTGAGTGCCCCAGTTGTCCTTCCTCAGACGCTTGATGTCGTGAGAAACCAACTCTCCAGTCTCTAGCATCACCTTGGGATAGACACGATCCCAGGCCTTCTCAATAAGCAGCATGATGAACGGACCATAAATTGGGCATTTGCACTCAGAGATAGTAGATAAAAGCTCATGTCGGATTTCGGGTTCCGGCAGACCCTTGAGGTTCGAACACTGGGGTGCGCGCGGAGATTTAACCCTCTACCGGCTTGCTCCTCGCCGAATCGCTAGGATCTAAACTACCAAACAGAACAACACAAGACACACAAGATTTATACTGGTTCAGGCCACCATTGTGGTGTAATACCCTACTCCAGTGTGTGGTGTGGTGGATTGCCTCTTAGGCTGATGATGAACAATACAAGGAAGAACAGCCTTGCGAGGGTCTGTTCTTGGCTGGTGCGACAAACTGCTAGGAGGAGTTCGGTCGCTCTATCTACTGATTTCTTGGAGAGGATCCAGGTTGCTAGGTCCGGTACAGATTGCCTCTACCCTGGGGTTGGCTAGTCCTATTTATAGGCAAAGGCCCTGGGCCTCTTCCCAAATATTGAGCGGGAAGGGCGCCAACAATTGGCCATTTTGAAGGGGAACAGCGGGTACACTTATCCTGACTAAAGTTGGTCCTCTCCTGTCAAAGGCTCTGGTGGTGACGCCTGCTTGGGCTCCACCGACTTCTGTCCTGCCGTTGGGCTGGTCTTGGTCTTGTTGCACCGAAATGGATGCCTTTGCTTGATGCTCTCGCCTGCGCTTGCCCCCTTTGCACCAAAGAGAAAGGGAGGACACTGCGCGGGCTGGCGCCCGACTGGCGCCCTTGGTCGTCATGGCTTGCGTCATGGGCACCTCGCGAGGTACCCTGCCTTGAACTCTCCGCCTCCTCGTGAGCCAGCCTGACGAGGCCGTGCCTGAGGAAGCTCCTTGTCGTCCGTCCCGCGAGGCTTGGCCCCTCGCGAGGGTCTTGAGCTTGTGTTGATGAAGATGGGCTGTGCTGGGCCTCCTTTGAGCCACGCCGCAGGCCGCAGGCAGGCAAGTCTGGGGACCCCCGTTCCCAGAACACCGATAGTAGCCCCCGGGCCCACGGCGCGCCCGGACTTGGCCGAGTGGAGAGGCGAAAGGGCAAGCGCGAAGCGTCGCGGGCCCTAACAGCCTGCGGCCTCGGGTGCCGCGTGGCGGTTGATTGGACGTGGGCGCCTCTGCAACTGCGCGAGTTGGTAAAGGAGCGGCACCTGCCCCTTGCCTCCCTTGCTTTCTTCAGTTGCTGCTCAGATCCCCTTTCTTGCGCCTCTCCTCCCCGCCTCCGAAATCTTCAGATCTGCTCCATCCGCGTGCCCTAGCCAGACATGGCGCCTCGCCAAGCCCCGGTCGGAGCCTGGTACTCGTCTGCCTTGGACTCGCCGAATGTGTCGGAGGCGAGCCTTTCTCAGGTGCGCCAGATGGCGGCGGCGCAGGGCATCGACGGGGCGAAGGTGTTCAAGGCCGGCTCTGCCGTCCCTGAAGGACAAAGGAGCACCTTCTATCCGCTCTTCGTGAGCGCCATTGTCGCCGGTCTGGCGCCTCCCTTTTCTGAGTTCTTCTTCTCTGTCCTCCGCCACTATAACATTCAAGCTCTGCTCTTCCATCCCAACTCCGTCCTTCTTCTGGCAATCTTCGCCTACTATTGTGAGGCTCACGTAGGGGTGAAACCCTCAGTGGCCCTGCTGCACCACTACTTCTCCCTCCGGACCTCCCGCGGTCCCGTCTCTGCGTGCGCGAGCTTCGTCGCGTACGGCGGCTCCATCGCCATTTCGAACCCTGGGAAAAGGATTGAGGGCTTTAGGAGCAAGTGGGTCTTGGTGGATGCTGGGCGCATCCACCCTCGGCTGATCCTGCCCACGGGGCACCCCGCGAGCTCCGACGACTGGTCCCGAGTGGAGCTTGCGGATCCTCGTGCGAAGCTGGTGTTGGAGAAGATGGACGCGGATCTGAGGCCGGCCAGCGTGGTGGCGGCGAAGCTGACCGGTGCGTCACTGCTGAGGGAGCTCCTGGAGCATCAGCTGGCTCCGCTTCGTCAGTACTCACTTCTGATATGGCGGCCTCACCTGAGCCCCGCGGTCTTGGCTGATGAGGATCTGGCTGCGGTCCTCCAGTCCTTGGTTTGGGGCGACGTGGCGAGGCTAGAGGGCGCTCCTACACCCCTGTTCCTCCGCGAGGACTGGGAGCAGGTAGTGGGGTCCATGCCTGTCTTCGACGGGGACGGGCCCGTGCCCGTGGAGGCTCCAGAGGACCTGGTGGACGTGTCCTCCGGCGACTCCAGCGAAGAGAAGGAGGAAGGGGAGCGGGAAGAGGGGGCTGACTCCGAGGCGGAGTCAAGGGCTCCCCCCTTTGGCGCAGGTCCCGCGTCCTCCGCCTCTCTCTGAGTGATGATGATGAGGGTGATGATGAGCATGGCGGCGGGAGTCTGCCTCCGATCCCAAAGAAGGACCAGACTGGGCTGATCCCCCGCGGGTCTGCCCCATCCCCGAGACGATCCACAGGCGCACCTCCTGCTCCCACGCTCCTCGAAGCGGATCCTAGCAGCCGGCTCTCGGGCTTTAAGTATGGCCGGAGGCTGCTTGAGCCCGCAAGCGATGACCTGTAAGTGCTTGATCCCTGTCTTGGTTATTGTTTTGTTGCTGAGGCTTGACGCTTGTGTCTCCCGGCTAGGCTGGTGCCTGCGGCAAAGAAGTCGAAGGGAGCTCCTGAGGCCCCATCCGTGGCAGCGCCTCTGCCCGAGAAAGAAGGTGATTGTGACGCACGGGCCTCCCCTGCCCGGGCGCCCTCACGAGGCCAGGCTGAGCCTGCTGGGGCGAGCTCAGCCCCCATGGCCCAGGCGACTCCCGAGGTGCCCTTACCTGATGTTGCCTCCACAGCCGTCGTGGCGCAGCTGGTTCCGCCTCAGGATGCCGTGGTCACGCTGTCGTCTTCTCCTCCTACTCCACCGACTGCCGCTTCTCCGACTACTGTTCTGGATCGCGCCGCTGCCGAATTGGACCGTCTGCGGCAAGATCTTCTGGCCGCCGACCCTCGTCTAGTGGCCGGGCGCTTGGAGCTGGCTTCTGGCTGGATTCGCTTCGATGCTTCGATACGGGCGGCGCTGGTCCAGGCCTCGACGGCTTGCGACGAGGAGAAGCAGGCCGTCCTTGAGGCGAAGATTGCCCACGATGCTGCCTTGGGGGAGGCAGCTAGCGTCCGAGGTCGCTGTGGGACGCTGGAGAGCGAGCTGAAGGGCCTGCAGGACCAGCTTGCCGAGGAGGCCCGCCTTCACCAAGAGCAGGAGGAAAGCATGAAGGCTCGCGAGGTGGCCGTCAAGGACCTGGAAGCCAAGCTCAAGAGGCGCCGTGGCCGCCTAGGCGCGCTGGAGCAAGAGCTGGAGGCGAGAAAGGTTGAGCTGGACGGCAAGGCCCGGGTTCTCGCCGAGGATCGCGTGGACTTCGCGGATATGGAGGAGAAGGCTCGCACTTCATTAAAGACACTTTATGATAGCGGCCTTGAGAGCCCGCTGGCCGGCGAGGAGGATGGCCCCGCCAAGCTGCTTCCCTTCTTGGTTCGCGCCCTTCAAGACGTCACCCTTGGCCTTGGCCCTACGGCTGAGGCCGAGGCACGCGTCTTGTCTTCTGCAGCGCTGATGCGGGTCTTCACCCACATCTATCTTCGTGACCCCAACATCGACCTCGACAGCCTGCTGGAGCCAGTGAGCGGCGAGCGTGCCGCTGCCGCTGCTGAGGCCGTGAAGGGTCGTGCGGAGGCTCTGCTAGGGAAGTTCCGGGCCTTCAGTACCAAGCTGAAGCGGAGCGCTGCTAGCCCTGCTGCTCCACAAGGCGAACCTGCTCCGCGCAGCTCCACCACCGGCAAGTGACTCCGTCGTGGCTCTCGTCCTGCTTTTAATTCATGCACATGTACCATGCCTCGAGGAGGCGTTAAAACTTGTGTTTGATGCCGTGATAACAGTATGGACTGTAATATTTGCTTTTGAATTCCCTGAAATTTGCATTATTCCTTCCTACTTGCTTATGTTCTACGCCGGCAGAGCCCGGCCCCGCGCATACCTCAGCCGCCATTGGCCCCGACCGGAAACCAGGACGGGACCAAGGAGTGAGGGGCTACGTGACAAGTTAGGCTCCTGAGTCACGATGCTCAGGAGTCCCCCTTGGCGCTCGAACAGCAAGTAGGGAGGTGAGATGTGGGGGTGACTCCTTAGGGAGGTGAGATGCGGGTGGATCTACCGTTCTACGTCTATAGAGCCCGGCCCCGCGCATACCTCAACCGCCGTTAGCCTTTCGGAACTAAGGAGTGAGGGGCTACGTGACCAGTTAGGCTCCTGAGTCGCGATGCTCAGGAGTCCCCCTTGACGCTCAAACGGCCTTTGTACCTTGGCTCCGCTCGGGGAGGGACGTGCGACGAACCAGGCCCGGGGGGCCTGGCCAGGTGGCGTGCGTCTAGGCATGATCCAAGCGCAGCCCCCGTGCCCAGCCCCTTCGCGCAGCACTCCCGAGGGGAGGCGTTGCGATGAGGATAGACACTGAGCTCTGGGCTCCCTGAAGTTGATACGGCCCGGGGGCCACCCTCAGTTGTTTATCACCAGCGCGGAGCATAGCGCTTCCGTATGCGTACGGGCATAGCCGCTCCTCGGCAGTGTCGTCAGCCAGCGGAGCATGGTGCTTCCACTGGTGCGTGGGAGGGGGCTCCCCTCCGGGAGGAGCCCCCGGGGCATATACAGCCCCACCCTGACACATGGCTGGCACGGTAGGGCTTGACGAGGTGTATCTGGGCACCTGTGGGCCAGCGCGCCCTACCTCAAGGCGGGTTGCGCCTGGCTCTGGGCCTTATCTTGCAGTGTGTTCCTGCAAATTTGGCCAGATGCCGATGCTCTACGTCTTCGGGTCCCGGCTCTCGAGCTGGTCTCAGCCGTCGCTGGTATGCCAGGTCGCGATGCCATGGACAAGACCAAAGGGTGAGGGCCGGAGAGCCGGTAGGAGCCCTGAGTCGCGATGCTCAGGCACCCCCCTTTAACGCGCAAGCTGGGTTAGATGTCGAAACTCTACGTCCTCGGGTCCCGGCTCTCGAGCTGGTCTCAGCCGTCGCTGGCATGCCAGGTCGCGATGCCATGGACAAGACCAGAGGGTGAGGGCTGGAGAGCCGGTAGGAGCCCTGAGTCGCGATGCTCAGGCACCCCCCTTTAACGCGCAAGCTGGGTTAGATGTTGAAACTCTACGTCCTCGGGTCCCGGCTCTCGAGCTGGTCTCAGCCGTCGCTGGCATGCCAGGTCGCGATGCCATGGACAAGACCAGAGGGTGAGGGCTGGAGAGCCGGTAGGAGCCCTGAGTCGCGATGCTCAGGCACCCCCCCTTTAACGCCCAAGATTCCGACACCCAGGAGAAAAAGGCACCAAATAACAAGCATGATGGGTCGAAAGCATAGCCCTAAGGTAAACGCGAGAAGGGTACATGCCGCTCGGTCAGGCCCGAGCGACTTGGGGATGATGCAGCCCGAGGGGCGCCCCCAATAAGGTAAGCCAAGAACATGAAATAAAAGGGATACATGCCGCAGGGACGGACCCACGCGGCCTGGGAATAATGCGGCCCTGAGGGCGCTCCCAGCCAGAAATGAAACTTGAAAGATGTCACCTGATGATGTTGGGGACGAAGGGGTGTTGGTGTAGCAGACTCGGCGGGCTGCGGGAGCCGATCCTCACGAGCCCCCAGGCCCAGGGGCCTCGGGAGGCTCTAGAGGCGCTGGCGGCTCCTCGCGGGCCATCTCCATCTCCACCAGGGCTGTGGAACGCCTGACCTCTTGAGCCTCCAGGATGGCCCTCATGAGGCGCCGGTGCGCAGCAGCCGCGTTTGGCAAGCCATAAGGCATGCGCACGTAGCTGTGGGGCGGACCCTCGCAACGTCCCACTCGCGAGGGCTAGAGGCACTCCTGAGACGCGGCTCGGTTGAGCCCCGGTATGTCGATGCAGACGCGCAGCCCACCATCCTCGCATGGATGGGGGGCCACAACGGGTAGGCGGCGGCTGCCTCTCATGACCCTTGACTCTTGTAGCTCCTGAATGGCCTTGCTGACGAACTCCTGAGGGTTTGGCCTTCCTTGCCTTGCTTCTTCTTGAGGGAAACATGCTTCGAAACACGCCTCCACGCGGTGCCCAAGCGCCTCCCTCGTGACCTTGGCGAGGTCGGCGGCCCTCCAGGGGAGAGCCCCCGAGCCCTGCCTGAGGAGGGCGTCGGGCGCGCTTCCCTATGTGATGGAAGGAGGTTCCCCCTTAGCAGGCGCGGGCCCTGAGGGGCCTGCCTCCTGAGGGGCCGGGCTGGACGATGTCTTCTTCTTCTTGGGGGCGGCCTCGGGAGGCCTCCTGCCTCTGTGGTCCGGGTTTTCCAGCGATGCGGCCTGAAAGGCTCGCTCCAGGGAGCACACTGCGTCTCTCTCTTCACAGGGCACCGTGATGACCCCGCCACTTCCTGGCATCTTGAGGACGTTGTAGCCGTGGTGGGTTACGGCCATGAACTTGGCTAGTGCCGGGTACCCGAGGATGGCATTGTATGGCAGGAGAATGTGGGCGACGTCAAAGTCGATGAGCTCGGTGCGGTAGTTGTCGCGTGCCCCGAAGGTGACAGGAAGGCGGACCTGCCCAATCGGGACCGTGGAGCCGTCGGTGACTCCGGAGAAGGGCTTGGTTGGCTGAAGCTGACTGTAGGGCACTTGAAGATTGTTGAACGTTTCCACGGACAGGACATTGAGCCCTGCTCCGCCGTCGATGAGGGTCCTGGTGACCAGCACGTTGCTGATGATTGGGGAGCAAAGCATTGGGAGGACTCCGGCTGTGGCCGCGCACTTGAGCTGATCTGCTGAGCTGAACGTGATGGTGCATGCCGACCACCTAAGAGGGCGCGTGGCCTCGAGCTTGGGGAGGACTGCATTCACTTCGCGGGCGAACTGCTTGAAGATGCGTTGAGAGGCTGGGGCTTGAGCTCCACCCAGGATGCAGGCGATTGCGCGTGGTTGCTGGAAGCCCCCAGCCCCCTCGTCCTGATGACGGTCTTCATTTCTCCTTGGCTACGGCGGCAGCGGAGGGAGGCCCGCGTTCCCTTGCGGGCGATCCTCGTGAGGTTGATCCCTCCAGCCTCCCTCGCGAGGCGGGTCCTGCCAGCGATCCTCGCGAGGTTGGTCGCGCCACCCTTGGCGTGGGCCGCGGTCTTCCCAACGTCCCGCGTTCCTTCCTCCTCCTCGGCCATAGCCCCGGTCGCTACGGTCGGGACGTCTGCCAACCCTTCCTTCACGCACGGCCCGGAGCTCTTGGCATTCATTGGTGTTGTGGGTGTGGAGGTCGTGGTACATGCAGTACCGGCTGCCCTTGGAGGATTTGGGCTGATCTCTCCCTCGCTTGGTGTCTGGCTCTGCTGCGAGTACTGCAGCCCCCTTGCGCTTCACGTCCTTGGCCTTGGGCTTTTTCTCTTCTGGGTCTGCGGCAGGCAGCTCGAGGAGGGAGAGGCGTCCCTCCTCAGCCCTGGCGCACTTGGTCGCCAAGTTGAACAGCTCCAAGGAGGTGCACAGGTCTTCATGCATCGCCAGCTCCTCCTTCATCTTGACGTCACGCACACCATCGGAGAAGGCTGAGATGATGGCCTCCTCCGTCACCTTGGGGATCTTGAGGCGCGCGTTGTTGAAGTGCTGGATGTACTTCTGCAGGGTTTCCCCTGGTTGCTGCTTGATACGGCACATGTCGCTCACGGCGGGTGGTCGGTCGCGGGTACCCTGGAAGTTGGCGATGAAGCGGGTGCGCATCTCGTCCCAGGAGGAGATCATGCCTGGAGCCAGGTTCAGGAGCCAGGTGCGGGCCCCGTCCTTGAGCGCCATGGGAAACCAGTTGGCCATGACCTTCTCGTCCCCGTTGGCAGCCTCGACGCCCAACTCGTAAAGCTGGAGGAACTCTGCAGGGTCAGCCGTGCCGTCGTAGCGAGGAGGCAGGTCCGGCTTGAACTTGCCGGGCCATGCGACGCTGCATAGCTCGGAGGTGAAGGCGCGGCAGCCCGCTGTGGCCACAGGGGGCCTTGGGCGACGGGGAGCTTGGTCCTGCGGGTCCCCATGCGCCGTGGCTGGGGGCATCGTAGGGTCTTGACGTGCTGGAGCAGGGAGCGCTCGGGCAGCTTTTCGAGGGCGAGGGACTTCTTGGCAGCTCTGCTCTTGCCGCGCTGGTGCCTGACAGAGCGGGTTCCGTCCAGGGGCCGCGCGCCTTGGGGCCAGGGCGCCTTCTTGAGGAGGAGGCGGCTGAGGCGCCCCGGGAGCTTCATTGCCCGTGCAGGGCGGGGCGCGGTGCAGCGAGAAGGACGGCGCGGGGGAGCCCCCAGCAACGCGGACGAGCTCGGCGACTCGGTGATCCACTCTTCGTAGACGTCGTCGATGGGGCGGTAGCGCAGGAGCTCGTTTGCCGCGATGAGCGCAGCTCGGGCCTCCATGGCCGCGCGGGGTGCGCGTGACAAAGAACCAGCGGGAGTGAGCGAGGGTGTGGCAGTGCGACCGTCCCACCTCATGGATGGATGCTGGGACGATGCTTGCTGTTTGTTCCCCGCCGGGCCGGTGGCGGCGTTGACGGCAGGTGACGGGGAATGACGAGGGCGCCCCCCAACGGGGGCCATCTGGGCGACACGGGAAGCGAGGGCGGCTCGGCGCTCGGTGCGAGCCCGACGAGCGTCATACATGGATGCGATGGTTGGAGAAGAACGAGGCGACGGAAGGCAAATTCCGGCGCACCCCTACCTGGTGCGCCAAATGTTGGATTTCGGGTTTCGGCAGACCCTTGAGGTTCGAACACTGGGGTGCGCGCGGAGATTTAACCCTCTACCGGCTTGCTCCTCGCCGAATTGCTAGGATCTAAACTACCAAACAGAACAACACAAGAGACACAAGATTTATACTGGTTCAGGCCACCATTGTGGTGTAATACCCTACTCCAGTGTATGGTGTGGTGGATTGCCTCTTGGGCTGATGATGAACAATACAAGGAAGAACAGCCTCGCGAGGGTCTGTTCTTGGCTGGTGCGACGAACTGCTAGGAGGAGTTCGATCGCTCTATCTACTGATTTCTTGGAGAGGATCCAGGTTGCTAGGTCCAGTCCAGATTGCCTCTACCCTGGGGGTGGCTAGTCCTATTTATAGGGAAAGGCCCTGGGCCTCTTCCCAAATATTAAGCGGGAAGGGCGCCAACAATTGGCCATTTTGAAGGGGAACAGCGGGTACACTTATCCTGACTAAAGTTGGTCCTCGCCTGTCAAAGGCTCTGGTGGCGACGCCTGCTTGGGCTCCACAACAACTTCTGTCCTGCCGTTGGGCTGGTCTTGGTCTTGTTGCACCGAAATGGATGCCTTTGCTTGATGCTCTCGCCTGCGCTTGCCCCCTTTGCACCAAAGAGGAAGGGAGGACACTGCGCGGGCTGGCGCCCGACTGGCGCCCTTGGTCGTCATGGCTTGCGTCATGGGCACCTCGCGAGGTACCCCGCCTTGAACTCTCCGCCTCCTCATGAGCCAGCCTGATGAGGCCGTGCCTGAGGAAGCTCCTTGTCGTCCACCCCGCGAGGCTTGGCCCCTCGCGAGGGTCTTGAGCTTGTGTTGATGAAGATGGGCTGTGCTGGGCCTCCTTTGAGCCACGTCGCAGGCCGTAGGCAGGCAAGTCTGGGGACCCCCGTTCCCAGAACGCCGACAGCTCAGACCACATAACATGAGAGATATCCAGGGACTCTCCGGTGTTTTGTTCCTTCTCACGCTAGCAGAAGAGAAGCATGTCCACGAGATAAGAATGAACCATATCCAGATTCCCGATGCGAGGGAAAAGAGTCTCACGGAAGACACGGTGAAGAATGTCCAGAAAGGCAGGCAGCTCATACGTTTCCTTCTTCATCTCAGGGTTGATCTTCAAAGTGCAGTAGGGCCATAGAGCTTGCTTGTGAGTGGAGGTGGTGTTGTGGTGTGGGCGAAAACCGACAGGAGACGCAAGCCCTTGATCTTCCACCCCAATCAACTCCATGAACGCCTTCCACTTGACTGAAAGCAACTTGCCATTGGTCATCCAAGTCAGTGTCCTGTCCTCATCAGTCCCGAGATGAACCGTGGCATAGAATTGGGCCACAATATCAGCATCATAATTTTTGTTGAATTGCATGACCCCAAGAATGTTCAGTTGAGTGCACATCTGAAGAGCTTCACCAAAGTATTCAGGATCCTTCTCCATATGGTCGGTGTCGATGGAGTGCACGTTAACAAAGAGGTTCTTCTTGGCTTTGAGTACATCAAAGAAGATGGCAAACTAAAACATGTTCCAGAATGGACGGTTGGCCAAAGTGGGATCTTGGTCTGCCTCATAGGGGTTGCGGCGACACCTTGCCCAGAACTCCTTGGATTGCATTTCTGGCACGGTTTTGCCAGATTGCTTCGGCTTGACAGCGGACTTCTTTTTGAGTTGAGGTGGAGGTGGAGCACTTGAGGAACCTCCTGCAGACTCAGATGTGTGGTAACGCTTGGACATGGCACGGCTGGGGTTGATACGCCGAGCCTGATGCTCAGGAAGCTCATCACCTGGAACCACACACAAGAATACGCAAACAACCAGAAAGAACGAGCATAAGCCACCAAACACAACCAAAAAGATCACTGAGAGGTAAGAGTGTGGTGGAACCTGGTAGAGGGCGGTAGTACCGCGACCTGTGAGCGGCAGTACCGCTCCAAGCAGTAGTACCGCTCCAAGCGGTAGTACCGCTCCAGAGAGAGTGATAGTACCGCTCGAGACAGGGAAACAACAGTTTCCTACTACCGTGGTCAGATCCGGCACTACCGTCCTACCAAATTCGAAAATACTTCTACCAACCACCAATTCAAACTGCCTAGATGCCTTCGCCATCCTACTCAAGCCTAGATTTGGCCAAAAATCTAGAGATGCAACCACTATTGCCCCTAAGATGCTAGATTGGAAATCTAGACAAGAAGAGAGAGGGAACGGGGGCAATACTGGCATCCATGGCAAGAGGACAAGGTGGGGATCGTCTCCACCAAAGGAAATGGAGAGGAACACCCCAGAGAGGGAGATCCACCGGAGCCTTCCCGCGGCGCCGGTTGCTGGAGAGACGAACAGAGCGAGGGGCCGAGCGAATGGGTACGGGTGAGAAGAAAACTCCCCCTGCCAAAGTTTGGGGTATGAGCCAAATATCGAAAGATTCGCTTGACCGCCACATGGTGACTTTCCTTCGGTGCGGCTTGAAACCATGCACACATTCCCACACTCAACATGATATCCGGTCTAGATGCACAAAGGTAAAGCAAAGAGCCAATCATGGAGCGATATACCTTTTGATCCACCGCTTTACCATTGGGATCAATGTCAAGTTGGCACTTGGTAGGCATTGGAGTAGAAGCCAGCTTGACATCACTTAGCTTGAATCTTTTTAGCATGTCTTGAGTATATTTGGCTTGGTTGATGAAGGTTCCTTCTCTTCTTTGTTTGATATCAAAACCAAGGAAGAACTTCAACTCTCCCATCGAAGACATCTTGAACTTGGAGGTAATGAGAGCGGCAAATTCCTCATTGAAAGCTTTGTTAGGGGAACCAAAAATAATATCATCAACATATAATTGGCATACAAACAACTCCCCTTTGACCTTCTTAGTAAAAAGAGTGGGATCGATTTGCCCTACTTCAGATCCACGATCTTGTAGCAACTCGGTAAGGTGGTCATACCACGCACGTGGGGCTTGTTTAAGGCCATAGAGTGCCTTATCGAGTTGATACACATGATCGGGAAGTAGGGATCCTCAAACCCGGGGGGTTGCTTGACATAGACCAACTCATTAATAGGACCATTAAGAAAAGCACTTTTCACATCCATTTGTTGCAACTTAAAGTTGTGATGGGAAGCATAAGGAATCAACAAACAAATGGATTCAAGGCGAGCAACGGGAGCAAAGGTTTCACCGTAGTCGATACCCTCGACTTGGGAGTAGCCTTGTGCTACCAATCTTGCCTTGTTGCGAATGATGTTCCCATGACCATCTTGCTTGTTCTTGAAAATCCACTTGGTTCCAATGACGTTGTGGTTCCCCGATGGCCTTGGCACCAATCTCCACACCTTGTTGTACTCGAAGTTGTTGAGTTCTTCATGCATAGCATTGAGCCAATCCGAGTCTTCAAGCGCCTCATAGACCTTTTGGGGTTCAACACAAGAGACAAACACGTGATGTTCACAATAGTTTGCTAATTGTCTACGAGTGCTTACCCCCTTTCTTAGGCTTCCAACCACATTTTCCATGAGATGGCCTTTGGTGGTGAGCTTGGAAGAAATCTTCGCGGCACGACGCTCTAATTCCTCCTCGGATGTGGAAGGAGGAGGGTTAACTTGATTATCTTGAGCGCCGTGTTGAGCTTGTTCTTGATCTTGAGCTTGCTCATGATCTTGAACTTGCTCGAGGGGGAGAACTTGACCTTGGGCATCATTTAGAGGTTCACCACCATCTTGAGGTTGATCTTGCCCTTGGTCTTGTTCACGAGGTTGAGGGCCTTCACTTTGTTCTTCGGAAGCATGTGGGTCTTGGGGAGGTGATGGCTCCACTTGAGTGGAGCATTGTCCTTCTCCTTCGGCCACAAGGGGTTCCTCAATGGGTAGAATATGACCAATACCCATTCTTCTTATGGCTTGGGGAGGAATTTCATCAACTACAACACAAGTACCACTTTGCTCCACTTGGGAGCTGTTATTTTCATCAAAATCCACGTTACACGTCTCCTCAATGAGTCCGGTGGACTTGTCGAGAACACGGTAAGCATGAGAGTTTGTAGCATAACCAACAAATATGCCCTCATAAGCTCTAGCCTCAAATTTAGACAAACGAATACCTTTCTTGAGAATGAAACACTTACAACCGAACACCCGGAAGTACTTGAGATTGGGCTTGTTGCCGGTGAGTATCTCATAAGGAGTCTTGTTGAAGCCTTTGCGGAGATAGAGCCGATTGGATGCATGGCATGCGGTGTTGATGGCTTCGGCCCAAAAGTTGTATGGAGACTTGAACTCCGCCATCATGGTCCTTGCCGCATCCATCAACGTCCGGTTCTTCCTCTCCGCAACACCATTTTGTTGAGGGGTATATGGAGCAGCATATTGATGCTTGATCCCCTCATCACTAAGAAACTCATCCAAGGTGTAGTTCTTGAACTCGGTGCCGTTGTCACTTCTGATTGTCAAGATCTTTGCATTATGTTGACATTGAGCTTCATTTGCAAAGTCGATGATGGTTTGTTGAGTCTCACTCTTCCTCCTGAAGAAGTATACCCAAGTGTATCTTGAATAATCATCCACAATCACCAAGCAATACTTTCTACCTCCAAGACCATCAAAAGATGGAGGCCCAAAGAGATCCATGTGAAGGAGCTCCAAGGGTCTCTTTGAGTAGATGATGGTCGTGGGAGGGTGAACCTTCTCATGGAGCTTTCCTTCAATACAAGCACTGCAAGCACGATCTTTGGCAAAACTAACATTTGTTAGTCCACGGACATGGTCCCCCTTGAGAAGACTTTGAAAAGATCTCATATTGACGTGGGCTAAACGGCGATGCCAAAGCCATCCCACGTCAACTTTATCCATTAGGCATGTCGCGGTCTTAGTGGGTCACTCCGAAAAGTTAATCACATAGAGACCGTTCTCGACATGCCCAATAAAGGCTACTTTAAGAGTCTTGCTCCACAAGAGGGCCACGGTATCAATGTCAAAGAAAGTAGCAAAACCCATGAGTGAAAGTTGACGAACGGAAAGCAAATTGTATGCAAGGGACTCAACACGCATGACTTTCTCGATCGTTAGATCATGAGAAATGACAACCTTGCCAAGACCCAATACCTTAGAATGTGAGGCATCACCCCACTCAACATTGCTGGGCATAGATGGAATATTTTGCACATCCACCACCAAGTCCTTGCTCCCGGTCATATGATTTGTTGCTCCACTATCGAGCAACCATGATCCTCCACCAGAAGCAAACACCTACAAGAGATCAATGCTTGGTTTTAGGTACCCATTTAGTAATGGGTCCTTTGATGTTAGTAACAAGGGTCTTAGGAACCCAAATAGACCATCCAATGTACTCATAAGGAGGACCAACAAATTTAGCATAAACATGTCCATCACTAGCACGACACAACACATATGACAGGTTAAAGTTGCCAGCTTTGTCAGAGGAAATGCTTTTGCCCTTTTGGACATCAACTCCCTTCACTTTTTCCTTATTCTCCTTAGGAGCACCCTCTCCCTCTTTCACAAAAGTTTGCTTGAGAGGAGGAGGACGTTTGGTCTTGTCGTTCTTCTTCTTACTCTTGGACTTGGGTGCAAACCCAATTCCCTTCTTGGCCACAACTTCCTTTCGATCGCTCAAAAGGTCGTTGAGGTTCTTCTCACCTTGAATGCAAGTCACAAGACCTTTCTCAAGTTGATCCTTCAACTTGGCATTCTCCTCCACAAGATGCACATGCTCACAACACGGGTTAGTAGCACATGCATTATCAATTAATACCATATGAGGGAAGGTGGCCTTTTCCTTGGTTAGCTTAACTTGGAGTTGAGCATGAGACTCCTTGAGGTTAGCATGAGCACCCTTCAAGACTTTGTGAGCCTTGTCAAGTATCTCAAACTCCTCTTTGAGTCTAGCATGATCAACCCCAAGTTTAGCCTTCTCGGAAGTTAGCACACGAGACACGACAAGAGCATGATCAAGATCTTTCTTTAACTTAGCATGGTCATCGTTGTATGACTCCTCAAAAGTCAAACGATGCACACGCTCTTCCTTAAGAGCATTAGAGAGATCCGATATCTCATCGGCATAGTCACGACTATGACCTTCCATCTTAGAGATGGTTTCTTCGTGAGCCTCGATCATGTCATTGGCCTCACCGAGTTGTTCCAAGAGAGCAACAAAATGCTTCTTGGATTTGCCCTTGAGCTTACTCATAAAAGACTCAAATTCATTCACTTCCTCAATAGACCCATCATGTTCATCAATGCAATCCTCCAAGGAGGGATTAGTAATGATGGTGGTTTTGATGTTGGTGGTTACCTTGTTGGAAGCTTTAGCCATGAGGCACTTGGCGGTGATGTTCTCGTTGGGTGAATCAAATAGAGACACCCGGGGAGTAGTAGCAATGGAACGGACGCCATGGCCATCACTTCTCCATTTTCATCATCATCGTCATCCTCATGGTACTCTTCTTGAACCACCAACCCACGAGTAGGAGTCTTCTTGGTGAAGTTGTTCTTGTTGGGGAAGGACTTGGCTTTGTCTTTTCGGATGAACTTGCCACCATTGTCTGCCCGCTTCTTGTAAGGACAATCTGCAATGAAATAGCTCACATTGCCACAATTGAAGCAAGTTCTAACTCATTGCTTGCCCTTGACACCACTCGAGTTGTTCTTGTTGAAATTGGGTCTAGTATTCTTCTTGCTCCAAAATTGTCTTGAAGCAAGGGCCATGTGCTAATGATAATCATATTTGGTGTCTTCGGGGTTGCTCTCCTCATATTCCTCTTCTTCCTCTTCTTCCACACTAACCTTGGCCTTCCAAGCAAGGTTGGGATTATTTGCCCTTTGAGAACGGAGCACCGCATTGTCAGCGGTCTTGTCCAAGATGCTCATTGCGACAAACTCATCCAACACTTCACTTGAGGTCATGGAGTGAAAGTCCGGTCTTTGACGAATGATGGAGGACATGGCCTTGTTGTAGGGAATCATGGCCTTGAGGAACTTGCGCTTGATTCAATTGTCATCCGTGTCCTTGCTCCCATGATCTCGGAGTGAGACCGCGAGTTTGGTCACTCTTCGAAAGAGCTCACGAGGTTCTTCATCTTCTTTCATTGCAAACTCATCGGCTTCATCTTGTACCACTTCATAGTTGGAGCGTTGAATGCTCGCACTTCCTCGATAGAGAGATACAACGCATTGCCATGCGTCTTTACCCAAGGCATGGGGTCGAAGATGAGGGAGATCTTCGGGAAGGATTGCATCTTGGATGATGAAGAGAGCATTCTCGTTGAATTGATTATCCACCACTTCTCTCGGGGTGAAGTTGCTTCGGTCATGTGGATAGAAACCTTCTTCAATGATTCTCCAAAGGTTAGTATTCACATGATTTAAATGATGCTTGAAGCGATACACCCAAGAATCAAAATCCTCATTTTTCACAATCTTAGGAGGAGGACCGACATGATTTAAATGAGTAAAGGGAATCGGTCCTCCATAAATTGGAGGTTCCACATGGGAAAAGATGCCGGTGCCATTTCTACCACTAGTAGAAGGACTCTTTTCACTGTTAGCTTCCCCTTTGTCGGAGGTAGCATCCGTCACCTTGTTAGTGGGATCACCCACTTTCATCGGCGAGGTGGACAGTTTGAGTCCTTCAAGAAATTTAGTAAGCATGCTTTGAACCTTGGTCGTCATGGAGTCTTTCAATGTGTCTAGAGCCACATTGAATTCCTCATGAGAGACTGAGGTTCCCCCTTCGGCCGTAGACGAGATAGGATTCACACCGGAGTGCTCCTCCGCACCGTCTGTGGTGTCAACCATACTCTTCGGACGGCAAAGTCCTTAATAAAGAGACGAGGCTCTGATACCAATTGAAAGGATCGATATGGTTGACTAGAGGGGGGGAGTGAATAGGCAACTAACAATTTTTAGCTTTTCTTTACCAAATTAAACTTTGCATCAAAGTAGGTTGTCTAGATATGCAACTAGGTGAACAACCTATATGATGCGACAACAACAAGTACACGAGCAAGTAAGGGAAACAACACAAGTAAGCTTGCAAAAGTAAAGGCACGAGATAACCAAGAGTGGAGTCGGTGGAGACGAGGATGTGTTACCGAAGTTCCTTCCTTTTGAGGGGAAGTCGTATCCATTGGAGCAGTGTGGAGGCACAATGCTCCCCAAGAAGCCACTAGGGCCACCGTATTCTCCTCACGCCCTCACACAATGCGAGATGCCGTGATTCCACTATTGGTGCCCTTGAAGGCGGCGACCGAACCTTTACAAACAAGGTTGGGGCAATCTCCACAACAATTGGAGGCTCCCAAAAACACCATGAAGCTTCACCACAATGGAGTATGGCTTCGAGGTGACCTCAATAGTCTAGGGTGCTCAAACACCCAAGAGTAACAAGATCCACTAGGGATAAGAGAGCGAATCAAATTTCTCTTGGTGGAAGTGTAGATCGGGGCCTTCTCAACCAATCCCGAGGAAATCAACAAGTTTGATTGGCTAAGGAGAGAGATCGAGCAAAAATGGAGCTTGGAGCAACAATGGAGCTTTTGGGGGAAGAGGTGGGTCAACTATGGGGAAGAAGACACCTTTATATAGTGGGGAAAAAAATCCAACTGTTACCCCCCCCCCAAACAGCCACGCACAGAGCGGTACTACCGCTTGGGCAGGACGGTACTACCGGTGATAACCGGTACTACCGCTCCCTTCCAGTGGTACTGCCGTACTGACAAGGGATGCAGGGTCCTGGCCCCAGAGCGGTACTACCACGGAAGTATTGGCGGTACTACCGCTTAGAGCGGTACTACCGCCACTACTGCCGCTACTAGTACCGTAAAACCCGACACGGAAAACAGCGGTCTCGAGTCGAGGTGGTAGTAGCCCGGAACCACCGCGGTACTATGGCCGAAGACCGCAAGCGGTACTACCGCTCGGGGAGCGGTACTACCGCTCGGGGAGCAGTACTACCGCTTGACGTGCTTCGGCGGTACTACCACTGAGGACCGCGGTACTACCGCTGGGACAGGACAGGGCAGGCACAGATAGGAAAGGTAGCTCCAATGAAGCGGAAAGAAACATCGGGTGTGATAAGGATGTGTACGTGTTGATTCCACCCTAGCCTTACCAAAGCGGATCCCCTCTTGATAGTATGGTGGCTCCTACGAAACTAGTCCACCAACAGAGAAACGAAGGAGCTACACTATCTTGAATAAAACACCGAGGGGAGGTAATCGTCTCGTGCCAAAGGATGAATCTCTGAAAGAACTCAACGCACATGATTAGTCCGCAAAAGCATTGTCATCAATCACCAAAACATCTTGGGGATAAATATGCCCTTACAGTGTCTCAGGTTAAAATGGGACTAATAGGCCTCTGGCAACCTCCCTGCACACGGCGAATCAAGGAAAAGCTACAGAGCATGCCACCGCCGCCGCCTTCGTCGATCTCCTATTCCATCTGGGCCACTGCTACTCTTGCAGCCGTCGTTTCCACTCATGCCCACCCTCCCGGCCCGTTGACACCAGATTTTGGCACGGTCAAGAACTTAATTAAGATGGCCTCAAATGAAGGAGTGATCTACATAAAAAAGTTCTGTATTGCCGAAGTGAACATCTTTGAAGTTTGGGCCATCGCCATCCTATCTCATCTCAAGGGCTAAAGTTGTGCTCGAAGTACTAGATTTTGTATGCACAATACTGTTCGACCGATTAGACCTCCAAGACAGCCTCATATTAGAAACGTTTATATATGTATTGTCTTCATCTCGTCGAAACGATCAATTTTGATATAAAAATTGTCTCATTTCAAGGTCGTATGCAAAAGTGGGAGCCAATGCACTACGGACCTATCATGAGTAAATATTGGCCCGGGGCATCAGACACGATGTCTGATGGGTCGCGCGAGCGATTTGGACCTAAAGATGGCCTCGAATCAAAAAAGAAAACGTTCAATAGGAAAAATGTTTGTCTCGTTGAAACGGTTAAATTTGCTTTTGGACACATCTTCATGCAAGGTTGTATTTGGCCTGTGAAATACAAAAATAGAACTGTTGTCTCAGACATACCTAATCTGAGTTCGACTAATTTTGGAAGGATTTGAGCGAGATTTGGAGTCCTTTTCTTGTACGGGAAGTCCAGCCGCCTCATAAATAGATGAGAGGCGACGGCCGATTGAACAACACACAATCAAACAGTCATCTACCACTCTTTTATCTTTTATCTTCTCCTTTGTTCTTCTTCTTCCTCGTTCTTCGTTCATTCTTCTTGTTGCAGGGCAGCGAACCTCGAGTCCCTAGGGGCGATCAGGTCGACCTAGGGCATCCCATAGCCGCCGCGCGCCCTTACGGGGTCCCTCCCAGGCATGTGATGTTTCGGGTCTACAAAAGCGCCCGTTGGATTGCTTGTGTACCACGCTTCCGGACGGGTCTCCTTCGACGTGAGATGCGGTGCATCACCCGCGGTGTTGGAGGTACACGGTGACGTGTTCGTCTGCGAACACACTTTTTGGCGACTCCGCTGAGGCCAAAGCTTTGAACGGTCTCTTGCCCGTACTTGCTTCAAAGAGATCGTAATCTATGGTTTGCAATCTACAAAGTTAATATGAATACCCAATTCACTTATGTAGATGCAAATAATGCATATGTTGTTGCTAGATCGTTTAATGAGCATAATGTGTCGGCTAGCCCTAGTTTTATCAATTATGCGTCTAATTATGTGCAAGAGTTGATGCAACAAAATCTCCATGCTTCTACCACATATAATTTTAGCAACATGAAACATATGTATTCCAACTCCCATGCATCGGCAACACCACAAATCCATATGCCGGTGAACAACATGATGAGTTTGGTTAATCAAGTTGAAACAGCCTATGTAGAAACTTTCAATAGCATGCAACAAAGTGTTTCAACTTTTTATTCATCGGCAACTAACTTGCAACATCTTAATCCAAACATGCCGGTGGATAGGGGAATTGGCCATGCTACTACTAGTTATTCAGCCAATTACCCTCAAACATCATATGCTACACCTCATAGTACTATTTTTTTGTTTTTTTACACCATATGAAACTATAGTTATTCATAATTCGGCTTCGCACCGTCATGCTAATAGCCGACTAAGTGAAAATTCTATAGGATCACATGTGTTTTCACCTAGTATCATAGCATACAATGTTTTCCCTGCACAATTACAGAATTTCGGCGACAAAGAGTCTAAAAGTGCCGGTGGGCAATTCTAAAAATCTTACGTCTTTTTGGGACGAATGCAATGTTGATCTACATGAACTAATAAAAGAGGGAAATCCTATTAATTCTGATGCAATACAAGCTAGATTATGTCAAAAAGAGAAAGCATTGGGTGTGGACATAATTGTAAAAAAAGTGGTGATTCGGATAACAAAGTTAATTCGGTTATTGAAAAGACCGAATCAAATATTACGTATGCCAAATCTGTTCTAGAAAAAGAGGACAACAAGGTGTTGGGGAGCTATTCGAAAGAGGAACAACATATCGTTCAAGTAATGCAGCCATCATGCTTTCCCAACGTGTTTGAAAAGGTATGTCTATCAAGTGATTTACCTATCTTCCGATTTGGTCACAACTTTATTGTTGATGTTTCTATAAGAATAATTCTCATAAGTAATTTTGAAAGACCAATGAAGAAGGGTAACTTACTTGTTAGCAACAAAATTGTTATGGAACATATCGGTCAACCTATTGTGCCATTTATAAAGACCGATAGTGACTTATTATTGCAGCCAAATTTTTTCTCATTGCTTTATCTGAAGTTCATATATAATTGGGTAGCTTTGCTTGCTTCATACGTGGCTTGCGCATGGTCTCAATTGAGACATGTATGTTCTAACTACTTTGATTTCAGAAATTTAAAGCCAAGGTTATACTCTGTTGAGAAAACCGATGATAGTATAATTTACTTTTCAAAGACATCGGAGATGAGTGCAAAACATAATGCGTAGCCAAATGGGGTAATGCAAAATCTGAACCATTCATTTGCTTAACTCCAAAGCCATTCACACAACAAGATCGGCTAGAGAATAAAAAGTTTACCTTCAATTCAAGCATGTGTGATCAAATATTTGATTTGTTGCTAAAAAATAATTACATAAGAATTCTTGATCACCATGTCAAGCCATCAATTCAAGGACGAATGTATTGTAGGTTGCATCATTCGTTCAAACATAATTTTGAGGATTGCAATATATTTCGTCAAATAGTTAAATCGACCATTCATAAAGGACGATTGAAATTTGTTGAGACACCAAGAGATGACCAGTTTATTCAGATTGGTCCTGATGGCAAATGATTTTTTGCATCGGCTGCTTCAAGCCGATCCATTTAAACATGAGAAGGTAAAAATTGTGGATGATGGGATCAAGTTTTCAAGTAAACAAGTTGTTCAAGAGCACAATGAAAATATTCTTGAAGGCGGGAATTCTATCAAGGTTGCGTGAAAGACGCCAAGTACTGGGGGGGGGGCAATAAGAAAATCCGAAGATCGATGCAAGCACAACCAAACAAAGCAAAGGTCGGGTAAGCACAAAGGTAAAAAACCGAAAGTCACTTTCGCGCAACTATTGGAAAAATATCACAAGATAAGTGAGGAAAATAGTGCTTATCGGCCAAGTAATTCAACAGCATCAAGACCACCCCCTAGGCGCAAACCCAAGGATCAATATTGGCAAAATGAGAATTATAGTGCAGTATATTGGTATGTCTCCAACGTATCTATAATTTTTGATTGTTCCATGCTATTATATTATCTGTTTCGGATGTTTTATATGCATTAATATGCTATTTTATATTATTTTTAGGACTAACCTATTAACCTAGAGCCCGGTGCCAGTTTCTATTTTTTTTGGCCTGTTTTAGAGTTTCACGGAAAAGGAATACCAAACGGAGTCCAAATGGAATAAAACTTTTGTGATGATCTTTCTTGGACCAGAAGCAAACCAGGAGTTGGATATGGAGTCGGAGAAGCAACAAGGCGGCCACGAGGATGGAGGACGTGCCCAGGGGGTAGGGCGCGCCCCCTACCTCATGGACCCCTCGAGGGTCTTCTGACCTAATTCTTTCGCCCATATATACTCTTATATCCCAAAACGATCAGGGGGAGCAACAAAAACACTTTTCCACCGCCGCAACCTTCTGTACCCTCGAGATCCCATCTAGGGGCTTTTTCCGGCGTCCTGTCGGAGGGGGATTCGATCATGGAGGGCTTCTACATCAACACCATTGCCCTTTCGATGAAGCGTGAGTAGTTTACCACAGACCTACGGGTCCATAGCTAGTAGCTAGATGGCTTCTTCTCTCTCTTTGATTCTCAATACCATGTTCTCCTCGATGTTCTTGGAGATCTATTTGATGTAATACTCTTTTGCGGTGTGTTTGCCGAGATCTGATGAATTGTGGATCTATGATCAAATTATCTATGAATATTATTTTGATCTTCTCGAAATTCTTATATGCATGATTTGATACCTTTGCAAGTCTCTTCGAATTATTAGTTTAGTTTGGCCTACTAGATTGGTTTTTCTTGCAATGGGAGAAGTGCTTAGCTTTGGGTTCAATCTTGCGGTGTCCTTTCCCAGTGACAATAGGGCAGCAAGGCACATATTGTATTGTTGCCATCGAGGATAAAAAGATGGGGTTTTCATCATATTGCTTGAGTTAATTCCTCTACATCATGTCATCTTACTTAATGCGTTACTCCGTTCTTTATGAACTTAATACTTTAGATGCATGCTGGATAGCGGTCGACGTGTGGAGTAATAGTAGTAGATGCAGAATCAATTCGGTCTACTTGACACTGACGTGATGCCTATGTTCATGATCATTGCCTTAGATATCTTCATAATTATGCGCTCTTCTATCAATTGCTCGGCAGTAATTTGTTCACCCATCATATTATTTGCTATCTTGAGAGAAGCCGCTAGTGAAACCTATGGCCCCGGGTCTCTTTTCCATCATATTAAGTCTCTTTTCCATCATAAAAGTTCTCTTTTTCATCATACTAGTTTTTGGTCCACTATTTTGCAGTCTTTTACTTTCCGATCTATAAACCAAAAATACCAAAAATATTTACTTTACCGTTTATCTATCTCCATCAGATCTCACTTTTGCAAGTAACCGTGAAGGGATTAACAACCCCTTTATCGTGTTGGGTGCAAGTTTGTTTGATTGTTTGTGCAGGTATTCGGTGACTTGTGGGTTGTCTCCTACTGGATTGATACCTTTGTTCTCAAACTGAGGGAAATACTTACTTGATGTCTACTATGCAACCTTCTTCTTGTAGACGTTGTTCGGCCTCCAAGTGGAGGTTTGTAGGACAGTAACAAATTTCCTCAAGTGGATGACCTAAGGTTTATCAATCTGTGGGAGGCGTAGGATGAAGATGGTCTCTCTCAAACAACCCTGCAACCAAATAACAAAGAGTCTCTTGTGTCCCCAACACACCCAATACAATGGTAAATTGTATAGGTGCACTAGTTTGGCAAAGAGATGGTGATGCAAGTGCAATATGGATGGTAGATATAGGTTTTTGTAATCTGAAATATAAAAACAGCATGGTAGCAAGTAACAAAAGTGAGCGAAAATGGTATTGCAATGCTTCGAAACAAGGCCTAGGGTTCATACTTTCACTAGTGCAAGTTTTCTCAACAATGATAACATAAATAGATCATATAACAATCCCTCAACGTGCAACAAAGAGTCACTCCAAAGTCACCAATAGCGGAGAATAAACGAAGAGATTATTGTAGGGTATGAAACCACCTCAAAGTTATTCTTTCCGATCAATCCATTGGGCTATTCCTATAAGTGTCACAAACAACCCTAGAGTTCGTAGTAAAATAACACCTTAAGACACATATCAACAAAAACCCTAATGTCACCTAGATACTCCAATGTCACCACAAGTATCCATGGGTTTGATTATACAATATGCATCACACAATCGTAGATTCATCTATTCAAACCAACACAAAGAACTTCAAAGAGTGCCCCAGAGTTTCTACTGGAGAGTCAAGACAAAAACGTGTGCCAACCCCTATGCATAAGTTCACAAGGTGACGGAACCCGCAAGTTGATCACCAAAACATACATCAAGTAGATCACGTGAATATCCCATTGTCACCACAGATAAGCACATGCAAGACATACATCAAGTTTTCTCAAATCCTTAAAGACTCAATCCAATAAGATAACTTCATAGGGAAAACTCAATCCATTAAAGAGATTAGAGGGGGAGAAACATCGTAAGATCCAACTATAATAGCAAAGCTCGCGATACATCAAGATCGTGCCACATAGCTACTGGTAGTCAAGAACACGAGAGAGAGAGAGAGAGAGAGGGAGGGAGAGAGAGAGAGAAAGAGAGAGAGAGAGAGAGAGAGATCAAACACATAGCTACTGGTACATACCCTCAGCCCCGAGGGTGAACTACTCCCTCCTCGTCATGGAGAGCACCGGGATGATGAAGATGGCCACCGGTGATGGATCCCCCCTCTGGAAGGGTGCCGAAACAGGGTCCCGATTGGTTTTTGGTGGCTACAGAGGCTTGCGGTGGCAGAACTCCCGATCTAGGTTTCTTTCTGGAAGTTTGGGGATTTATAGGAGGGGTTGGCGTCGGTCTCACGTCAGGGGGCCCCACAGGGAGTCCACGAGGCAGGGGCGCACCCTAGGGGGGCGCGCCCTCCACCCTCGTGGGGCCCATGGGACTCCCCTCCGGTAGCTTTTCGTTCTAGTATTTTTTATATTTTTTCCAAAATAAATCTCCGTTGATTTTCAGCGCATCCCGAGAACTTTTATTTCTGCACAAAAACAACACCATGGTAGTTCTGCTAAAAACAACGTCAGTCCGGGTTAGTTCTAACCAAATCATACCAAAATCATGTAAAAATAGTATAAACATGGCATGAATACATCAAAAATTATAGATACGTTGGAGTCATATCAAGCATCCCCAAGCTTAGTTGATGCTCGTCCTCGAGTAGGTAAATGATAAAAACAGAATTTTTGATGTGGAATGCTACCTATCATATTTATCAACGTAATCTTCTTTATTGTGGCAAGAATATTTAGATCCATACGATTCAAAACAAAGTTTAATATTGACATGAAAACAATAATACTTCAAGCATAGTAACAAAGCAATCATGTCTTCTCAAAATAACATGGCCAAAGAAAGCTATCCCTACAAAATCATATAGTGTGGCTATGCTCTATCTTCATCACACAAAATATTTAAATCATGCACAACCCTGATGATAAGCCAAGCAATTGTTTTATACTTTTGATGTTCTCAAACCTTTTCAACTTTCACGCAATACATAAGCGTGAGCCATGGACATAGCACTATAGGTGGAATAGAATATGGTGGTTGTGGAGAAGACAAAAAGGTAGAATATAGTCTCACATCAATAGGGCGTATCAACGGGCTATGGAGATGCCCATCAATAGATATCAATGTGAATGAGTAGAGATTGCCATGCAACGGATGCACTAGAGCTATAAGTTTATGAAAGCTCAAAAAGAAACTAAGTGGGTGTGCATCCAACTTGCTTGCTCACGAAGACCTAGGGCAATTTGAGGAAGCCCATCATTGGAATATACAAGCCAAGTTCTATAATGAAAAAATCCCACTAGTATATGAAAGTGACAACATAGGAGAATCTCTATCATGAAGATCATGGTGCTACTTTGAAGCACAAGTGTGGTAAAAGGATAGTAGCATTGCCCCTTCTCTCTTTTTCTCTCATTTTTTTGTTTTTTTGGGCCTTCTCCTTTTTTGGCCTCTTGTTTTTTCATCCAGAGTCTCATCCCGACTTGTGGGGAATCATAGTCTCCATCATCCTTTCCTCACATGGGACAATGCTCTAATAATGAAGATCATCACACTTTTATTTACTTACAACTCAAGAATTACAACTCAATACTTAGAACAAAATATGACTCTATGTGAATGCCTCTGGCGTTGTACCAGGATGTGCAATGAATCAAGAGTGACATGTATGAAAAAATTATGAATGGTGGCTTTGCCACAAATACGATGTCAACTACATGATCATGTAAAGCAATATGACAATGATGGAGTGTGTCATAATAAACAGAACGATGGAAAGTTGCATGGCAATATATCTCGAAATGGCTATGGAAATTCCATAATAGGTAGGTATGGTGGCTTTTTCGAGGAAGGTATATGGTGGATGTATGGTATCGGCGAAAATTGCGTGACACAAGAGAGGCTAGCAATGGTGGAAGGGTGAGAGTGCGTATAATCCATGGACTCAACATTAGTCATAAAGAACTCACATACTTATTGCAAAAATCTATTAGTTATCAAAACGAAGTACTACGCGCATGCTCCTAGGGGGATAGATTGGTAGGAAAAGACCATCTCTCATCCCCACCACTCATAAGGAAGATAATCAATAAATAAATCATGCTCCAACTTCATCACATAACGGTTCACCATACGTGCATGCTACGGGAATCACAAACTTTAACACACGTATCTCTCAAATTCACAACTACTCGACTAGCATGACTCTAATATCACCATCTTCATATCTCAAAACAATTATAAATAATCAAACTTCTCATAATATTCAATGCACTTTATATGAAAGTTTTTATTATATTCCTCTTGGATGCCTATCATATTAGGACTAAATTCATAACCTAAACAAATCACCATACTGTTTAAGACTCTCAAAATAATATAAGTTAAGCATGAGAGTTCATCAATTTCTTCAAAATAAAACCACCGCCGTGCTCTAGAAAGATATAAGTGAAGCACTAGAGCAAACAACAAACTACTCCAAAAGATATAAGTGAAGATCAATGAGTAGTCGAATAATTATGCAACTATGTGAAGATTCTCTAACATTTAAGAATTTCATATCTTGGGATATTATTCAAACAGCAAGCAAAACAAAATAAAAGAAAATGATGCTCCAAGCAAAACACATATCATGTGGTGAATAAAAATATAGCTCCAAGTAAAGTTACCGATGAACGAAGACGAAAGAGGGGATGCCATCCAGGGCATCCCCAAGCTTAGATTCTTGGTTGTCCTTGAATATTACCTCGGGGGTGCCTTGGGCATCCCCAAGCTTAGGCTCTTGCCACTCCTTATTCCATAGTCCATCGAATATTTACCCAAAACTTTAAAACTTCACAACACAAAACTCAACAGAAAACTCGTAAGCTCCGTTAGTATAAGAAAATAAATCACCACTTAGGTACTGTTGTGAACTCATTCTAAATTCATATTGGTGTTATATCTATTGTATTCCAACTTCTCTATTGTTTATACCCTCCGATACTACTCATAGATTCATCAAAATAAGCAAACAATACAAAGAAAACAGAATCTGTCAAAAACAGAACAGTCTGTAGTAATATGTAACTCTTGAATACTTCTGTAACTCCAAAAATTCTGAAACAATTAGTTCCACCTGAGAAATTTGTTCACCAACCCATAGCAAAAAGAATCAGGTCAAAAGCACGTTTCAATAAGATTCTGGAAATTATTTACTGAGCGCAAAAGTTTCTGATTTTCAGCAGGATCAACACAACTATCACCACAAGCTATCCTAAAGGCTTTACTTGGCACTTTATTGAAACAAAAGCTATAAAACATGATTACCACAGTAGCTTAATCATGTAAACACACAAAAATAGTAAGGGTAAATATTGGGTTGTCTCCCAACAAGCGCTTTTCTTTAATGCCTTTTTAGCTAGGCATGATGATTTCAATGATGCTCACATAAAAGATAGGAATTGAAGCATAACGGGAGCATCATGAAGAATATGACTAGAACATTTAAGTCTATCCCACTTCCTATGCATAGATATTTTGTGAGCAAACAACTTATGAGAACAAGAATCAACTAGCATAGGAAAGCAAAACAAGCATAACTTCAAGATTTTCAACACATAGAGAGGAAACTTAATATTATTGCAATTCCTACAAGCATATATTCCCCCCTCATAGTAATTTTCATTAGCATCATGAATGAATTCAACAATATAGCTATCACCTAAATCATTCTTTTCATGATCTACAAGCATAGAAATTTTTGTACTCTCCACATAAGCAAATTTCTTCTCATGAATAGTAGTGGGAGCAAACTCAACAAAATAACTATCATGTGAGGCATAATCCAATTGAAAATTAAAATCAACATGAAAAGTTTCATGGTTATCATTATTCTTTGTAGCTTACATGTCATCACAATAATCATCATAGATAGCAACTTTGTTCTCATAATCGATTGGAACCTTTTCCGAAATAGTGGATTGATCACTAAATAAAGTCATGAGAAACTCAAAGATTCGATTGCAAGACCTAAAGATATACCTTCAAGCACTAACCTCCCCGGCAATGGCGCCAGAAAAGAGCTTGATGTCTATTATGCAACCTTCTTCTTGTAGATGTTGTTGGGCCTCCAAGTGCAGAGGTTTGTAGGACAGTAGCAAATTACCCTCAAGTTGATGACCTAAGGTTTATCAATCCGTGGGAGGCATAGGATGAAGATGGTCTCTCTCAAACAACCCTGCAACCAAATAACAAAGAGTCTCTTGTGTCCCCAACAAACACAATACCATGGTAAATTGTATAGGTGCACTAGTTTGGCGAAGAGATGGTGATACAAGTGCAATATGGATGGTAGTTATAGGTTTTTGTAATCTGAAATATAAAAACAGCAAGGTAGCAAGTAACAAAAGTGAGCAAAAACAGTATTGCAATGCTTCGAAACAAGGCCTAGGGTTCATACTTTCACTAGTGCAAGTTCTCTCAACAATGATAACATAAATAGATCATATAACAATCCCTCAACGTGCAAGAAATAGTCACTCCAAAGTCACCAATAGCGGAGAACAAACGAAGAGATTATTGTAGGGAATGAAACCACCTCAAAGTTATTCTTTCCGATCAATCCATTGGGCTATTCCTATAAGTGTCACAA
Organism: Triticum dicoccoides; assembly: GCF_002162155.2. Classification (NCBI taxonomy): domain Eukaryota; kingdom Viridiplantae; phylum Streptophyta; class Magnoliopsida; order Poales; family Poaceae; genus Triticum; species Triticum dicoccoides. The sequence goes on along the minus strand of NC_041385.1, from coordinate 230,932,503 downwards.
ACAGCCCTAGAGTTCTAGTAAAATAACACCTTAAGACACATATCAACCAAAACCCTAATGTCACCTAGATACTCCAATGTCACCACAAGTATCCATGGGTTTGATTATATGATATGCATCACACAATCTCAGATTCATCTATTCAAACCAACACAAAGAACTTCAAAGAGTGGCCCAAAGTTTCTACCGGAGGGTCAAGCAACCCCTATGCATAAGTTCACAAGGTCACGGAACCCGCAAGTTGATCACCAAAACATACATCAAGTAGATCACGTGAATATCCTATTGTCACCACAGATAAGCACATGCAAGACATACATCAAGTGTCCTCAAATCCTTAAAGACTCAATCCAATAAGATAACTTCAAAGGAAAAACTCAATCCATTACAAGAGAGTAGAGGGGGAGAAACATCATAAGATCCAACTATAATAGCAAAGCTCGTGATACATCAAGATCATGCCATGTCAAGAACACGAGAGAGAGAGAGAGATAGAGAGAGAGAGAGAGGGAGAGAGAGAGAGTGAGGGAGAGATCATACACATAGCTACTGGTACACACCCTCAGCCCCGAGGCTGAACTACTCCCTCCTCGTCATGGAGAGCGTCGGGATGATGAAGATGGCCACCGGTGATGGATCCCCCTCCGGCAGGGTGCCGGAACAGGGTCCCGATTGGTTTTTGGTGGCTACAGAGGCTTGCGGCAGCGGAACTCCCGATCTAGGTTTCTTTCTGGAAGTTTGGGGATTTATAGGAGGGGTTAGCGTCAGTCTCACGTTAGGGGGCCCCATAGGGAGTCCACGAGGCAGGGGCGCGCCCTAAGGGGGCGCCCTCCACCCTCGTGGGGCCCACGGGACTCCCCTCCGATAGCTTTTTGCTCTAGTATTTTTTATATTTTCCAAAAAAAATCTCCGTTGATTTTCAGCACATTCCGAGAACTTTTATTTTTACACAAAAACAACACCACGGTAGTTCTGCTGAAAACAACGTCAGTCCGGGTTAGTTCTAACAAAACCATACCAAAATTATGTAAAAATATTATAAACATGGCATGAATACATCAAAAATTATAGATACATTTGAGACGTATCATTACTCTACTTTGCTGCATCACTCTTTCCTCCTCAAAGGAAAAACCAACGCAAGCTCAAGAGGTAGCATATATTCATATCCATATTTTGTGCCGGCATGCCAATGCCATGGATACCTTCCTATGATCATGTAAATCCATATCCATCATGGGACAGATATGATACAAGGACGCATTCTTCATCTTGTTTTAGACCATCTCACAAACATTATGCAGCTCCAAAAAGATCAACATTTGAATAATCACATGTCAAAGAATGTTTCAATCATAAGGAATTGGTTTGGAGCTCAAGGAACAATAAATAGGTGGTCAATCAAGTTTACCGTGTTAAAAAAGATGGCCGTACGAGTGCTGGTTCAGATTTGATCTCAAATAAAAAATAGCCAATTACAGTTTTGACATTGGCTACTAAAGGAGATGAGGCAAGTCAAACAAGTGCCAAATCTGAAGAGTAGAAGTTGAGAGTGCACAAGGTAAAACAAGAATTGCCATTGCTTCAAACAAAATCACAGCCGGGTGCTCACTCAGCTTATCATATTGGCAAAAGAAGAAATTACAAGAACTTAGTGCACAAGAACTTGAATAAAGGAACATGGCATGGGTTACCAAAGGAAGAACTCAGAATGAGAATTATGTGCGAGCTTCCATTACAAGAAGTGCAACAATGGTGAAGAAGGAAAAGAGTGAAAACTATGAAGGAGCAAGCCGAAGGTTTTAATATCTTCGGTCTACACATTATCCATATTCTTGAACTATGTCGTTGATGCCTATGCCATGGAATGTGTCATTGGGTATGATTGGTTACCCTCAATGGGCTTATTTTAATCCATGGATGCAATATAATTTCTTACATCATGAAAGGGTATTACCAAATCATCATATGTTCGATTAGCTTCAGTTTTGTTGCTAATCTAAATGGCTGATATATACTTATCGTCCTAAGCACGTACAAAATGGCTGGAGTGTTGACATCGAGCTTAGAACAAAATGGCTGGAATGAGACGATTTTTATATAAAAATCGATCATTTCAAGGTCGTATGCAAAAGCTGGAGCCAATGCACTGCGGACCTATCATGATTCATGAGTAAAAACTAGCATGGGGCATCAGACATGATGTCTGATCGGTTGCGCGAGTGATTCGGCCCTCAAGATAGCCTCGAATCAATAAACATTCAACACGATAGTTGTTCGTCTCGTCGGAATGGTTAAATTTGATTTTGGGCGTGTCTTCATCCGAGGTCGTATTTGGCATGTGAAATACAAAAACCAAACTGCTATCTCAAACATACCTAATCCGAGTTTGGCTAATTTGGAAGGATTTACACGAGATTTGGAGTTCTTTTCTTGTAAGAGAAGTCTAGCCGCCTCATAAATAATTGAAAAGTGACGGCTGATTGAACAAAACACAATCGAACAACCATCTACCACTTTTTTTATCTTTTATCTTCTACTTTGTTCTTCTTCTTCCTCGTTCCTCATTCGTTCTTCTTGTTGCAGGGCGGCGAACCTCGAGGCCCTAGGGGTGATCAATCGACCTAGGGCAACCCATAGCCGCCGTGCTCCCTGACGAGGTCCCTTCCGGACATGTGGGGTTTCAGGTCTACAAAAGCACCCACTGGATTGCTTGTGTACCGCACTTCCGGACGGGTCTCCTTTGACGTGAGCTGCGGTGCATCACCCTCGGTGTTGGAGGTACACGGTGACGTGTTCGTGTGTGAACATGACCCTCCCTCTTGCGCCCGGGGGTGAATCCTTTGTGTGCCGCCACCTAGAGCAAGATGTCGCCTATGCGCAAGGAAGATGTGAAAGAGCGGTACTACACTCGCAACCCTAATGGAGGTGGCGACAGCAGTGGCTGATGCCCCATGATAAAGACGTCACTGAAGGACGGGCATGTGCTACCTCTTGAGCACTGCGTTGGATTTCCCCGAAGAGGAGAGGATGATGCAGCAAAGTAGCGTAAGTATTTCCCTCAGTTTTTGAGAACCAAGGTATCAATCCAGTAGGAGACCACACACAAGTCCCTCGTACCTACACAAAACGATAGCTCCTCGCAACCAACGCGATTAGGGATTGTCAATCCCTTCACGGTCACTTACGAGAGTGAGATCTGATAGAGATGATAAACAATATTTTTGGTATTTTTGGTATATAGATGCAAAGTGAAAAGTAAAAGGCAAAGTAAAAACAAAGCAAGTAATAAAGTAATGGAGATTGATATGATGAGAATAGACCCGGGGGCCATAGGTTTCACTAGTGGCTTCTCTCAAGATCATAGATATTCTACAGTGGGTAAACAAATTACTGTTGAGCAATTGACAGAACTGAGCATAGTTATGAGTATATCTAGGTAATGATCATGTATATAGGCATCACGTCCGAGACAAGTAGATCGAAACGATTCTGCATCTACTACTATTACTCCACTCATCGACCACTATCCAGCATGCATCTAGAGTATTAAGTTAAAAACAGAGTAACGCCTTAAGCAAGATGACATGATGTAGAGGGATAAATTCATGCAATATGATAAAAACCCCATCTTGTTATCCTCGATAGCAACAATACAATACGTGCCTTGCTGCCCCTTCTGTCACTGGGAAAGGACACCGCAAGATTGAACCCAAAGCTAAGCACTTCTCCCATTGCAAGAACTACCAATCTAGTTGGCCAAACCAAACGGATAATTTGAAGAGACTTGCAAAGATAACTCAATCATACATAAAATAATTCAGAGAAGATTCAAATATTATTCATTGATAAGCTGGATCATAAACCCACAATTCATCGGTCTCAACAAACACACCGCAAAAATAAGATTACATCGAATAGATCTCCACGAGAGAGGGGGATAACATTGTATTGAGATCCAAAAAGAGAGAAGAAGCCATCTAGCTACTAGCTATGGACCCGAAGGTCTGAAGTAAACTACTCACGCTTCATCGGAGGGGCTATGGTGTTGATGTAGAAGCCCTTCATGGTGGATGCCCCCTCCGGCGGAGCTCCGGAACAGGCCCCAAGATGGGATCTCGTGGATACAGAAGGTTGCGGCGATGGAATTAGGTTTTTGGCTCCTGTTCTGATCGTTTGGGGATACGTAGGTATATATAGGAGGAAGGAGTACGTCGGTGGAGCAACAGGGGGGCACGAGGCAGGGGGCGCACCCTAGGGGGGGGGCCCACCCTCGTGACCGCCTCTGTTACTTCTTGGAGTCGGGTCCAAGTCTCCTGGATCACATTCGGTGAGAAAATCACGTTCCTGAAGGTTTCATTCCATTTGGACTCCATTTGATATTCCGTTTCTTCGAAACACTGAAATAGGCAAAAAACAGCAATTCTGGGCTAGGCCTCCGGTTAATAGGTTAGTCCCAAAAATAATATAAAAGTGGAAAATAAAGCCCAATATAGTCCAAAACAGTAGATAAAGTAGCATGGAGCAATCAAAAATTATAGATACGTTGGAGACGTATCAGGCATCCCCAAGCTTAATTCCTGCTCGTCCTCGAGTAGGTAAATGATAAAAAGAATTTTTGATGCGGAGTGATACTTTGGCATAATTTCAATGTAAATCTTCTTAATTGTGGCATGAATATTCAGATCCGAAAGATTCAAGAGAACAGTTCATATTGATATAAAAAATAATAATACTTCAAGCATACTAATCAAAGCAATCATGTCTTCTCAAAATAGCATGGCAAATGAAAGTTCATCCCTACAAAATCATATAGTTAGGCTATGCTTCATTTTCGTCACACAAAGATGTTCCCAACTTCTATACCCCCGATGACAAGCCAAGCATTTGTCTCATACTTAAATAATCTCAAACTTTTTCAACCTTCACGCAATATATGAGCGTGATCCATGGATATATCACTATGGGTGGAATAGAATATGATGATGGGGATTGTGTGGAGAAGACAAAAAAAGGAGAAAGTCTCACATTGACGAGGATAATCAACGGGCTATGGAGATGCCCATTAATTGATGTCAACATGAGGAGTAGGGATTGCCATGCAACGGATGCACTAGAGCTATGAATGCTCAACAAAAGAAAACTAGTGGGTGTGCATCCAACTCGCTTGCTCATGAAGACCTAGGGCATTTGAGGAAGCCCATCGTAGGAATATACAAGCCAAGTTCTATAATGAAAAATTCCCACCAGTATAAAAAGACAACTTATGAGACTCACTACATGAAGAACAAGGTGCTACTTTGCAGCACAAGTGTGGAAAAAGAGATAGTATCATTGCCCTTTTTATTTATTTTCTTTTTTTGGGCCTTTCTTTTTTTCTTTTGGTCTTTATTTTTTTATTTTTTTATTTGGGCAATGCTCTAATAATGATGATCATCACACTTGTATTGATTACATAAGGATTACAACTCGAAACTTAGAACAAGATATGACTCTATATGAATGCCTCCGGCGGTGTACCGGGATGGTGCAATGAATCAAGAGTGACATGTATGAAAAATAATGCATGGTGGCTTTGCCACAAATACGATGTCAACTACATGATCATGCAATGGAAATATGACAAAAGTAATGTATGTCATGAATATGATGATGGAAGTTGCATGTCAATATATCTCGGAATGGCTATGGAAATGCCATGATAGGTAGGTATGGTGGCTATTTTGAGGAAGATATAAGGAGGTTTATGTGTGATAGAGCGTATCGTATCACGGGGTTTGGATGCACCGGCGAAGTTTGCACCAACTTTCAAGGTGAAAAAGGGAAATGCACGGTACCGAAGAGGCTAGCAAAGGCGGAAAGGTAAAAGTGCGTATAATCCATGGACTCAACATTAGTCAAAAGAACTCATATACTTGTTGCAAAAATTTAGAAGTCATCAAAAATCAAGTACTATGCGCATGCTCCTAGGGGGATAGATTGGTAGGAAAAGACCATCGCTCATCCCCGACCGCCACTCATAAGGATGCACAAGCCAAGTACACTTCATGTTTCAAATTTGTTACACAACTTTAACCATACGTGCATGCTACGGGACTTGCAAACTTCAACACAAGCATTTATCAAATTCACAATTACTCAACTAGCATGACTTTGATATTATCACCTCCATATCTCAAAACAATTATCAAGCATCAAACTTATCTTAGTATTCAATTCACTCAAAAGAAAGTTTCACATATCTTGAATACCAAGTATATTAATATTAAGCAAATTACCATGCTATTAATGACTCTCAAAATAATCTAAGTGAAGCATGAGAGATCAATAGTTTTTTTAAAAAAATCCACCACCGTGCTCTAAAAGATCTAAGTGAAGTACTAGAGCAAAAATTATCACGCTCAAAAGATATAAGTGAAGCACTATGAGCAAAACTATCAAGCTCAAAAGATATAAGTGAAGCACATAGAGTATTCTAACAAATTCCAATTCATGTATGGATCTTACAAAAGGTGTGTACAGCAAGGATGATTGTGGTAAACTAACAAGCAAAGACGCAAATAATACAAGACGCTCCAAGCAAAACACATATCATGTGGTGAATAAAAATATAGCTCCAAGTAAATTACCGATGGAAGTAGACGAAAGAGGGGATGCCTTCCGGGGCATCCCCAAGCTTTGACTTTTTGGTGTCCTTGGATTATCTTGGGGGTGCCATGGGCATCCCAAAGCTTAGGCTCTTTCCACTCCTTGTTCCATAATCCATCAAAAGAATTCACCCAAAACTTGAAAACTTCACAACACAAAACTCAATAGAAATCTCGTGAGCTCCGTTAGAGAAAGAAAACAAAAGACTACTTTAAGGTACTGTAATGAACTCATTCTTTATTTATGTTGGTGTTAAACCTACTGTATTCCAACTTCTCTATGGATTATAAACTATTTTACTAGCCATAGATTCATCAAAATAAGCAAACAACACACGCAAAACAGAATCTGTCAAAAACAGAACAGTCTGTAGCAATCTGTAACTAACGCAAACTTATGGAACTCTAAAAATCCTACCAAAATAGGAAGTCCTGGACAATTTGTTTATTGAACAGCATCAAAAAGAATCAACGCAAAAGCACGTACCTGTGATTTAAAAAAATTATATTCGTTCCTGCAAAGTTTCTGTTTTTCAGCAGAATCAAATCAACTATCATCGTAGGTTATCCTATAGGTTCTACTTGGCACAAACACTAATTAAAACATAAAACCACATCCAAACAGAGGCTAGATAGATTATTTATTCCTAAACAAAAGCAAAACAAAAAAAAGAAAAAGAAAATTGGGTTGCCTCCCAACAAGCGCTATCGTTTAACACCCCTAGCTAGGCATAAAAGCAAGGATAGATCTAGGTATTGCCATCTTTGGTAGGCAATCCATAAGTGGCTCTCATGATAGATTCATATGGTAATTTTAATTTCTTTCTAGGGAAGTGTTCCATGCCCTTCTTCAAGGGAAATTGGAATCTAATATTCCCTTCCTTCATATCAATAATTGCACCAATCGTTCTAAGGAAAGGTCTACCAAGGATAATAGGACATGATGGATTGCAATCTATATCAAGAACGATAAAATCTACGGGCACATAATTCCTATTTGCAACAATAAGAACATCATTAATTCTTCCCATAGGCTTTTTAATAGTGGAATCCGCAAGATGCAAGTTTAGAGAGCAATGATCAAAGTCACGGAAATCTAGCAAATCACACAAAGTTTTGGGAATAGTAAAGACACTAGCACCCAAATCACATAAAACATGAAACTCAGAATTTTTAATTTTAATTTTAATAGTAGGTTCCCAATCATCATAGAGTTTTCTAGGGATAGAAACTTTCAACTCAAGTTTTTCTTCATAAGATTGCATCAAGGCATAAACAATGTGTTCAGTAAAGGCCTTATTTTGACTATAAGCATGAGGAGAATCTAGCACGGATTGCAACAAGGGAAATACAAACAATTAAAGAGCAATTTTCATAATTAAATTCCTTGAGATCCAAAATAGTGGGTTTAGCAACATCTAGGTTTTTATTTCTTTCAATCCCACTTTTATCAATTTCATCATCAAGATCTAGAAACTCTGAATTCTTAGAACACCTTCTAGGTAAAGGAAGATCATATTCAGTTTCATCAAGATTCATATTGCAAAACAAAGATTTAATGGGGGACACATCAATAACTTTTAGATCTTCATCTTGATTTTCATAGGAATTCGGTTTAGCGGCCATCTTATTGACTAAGGTAGCTTGCATATCCGAAATTTCAGCGGTCATCTTTTCAAGACGAGCAATTTGGGCTCTCATACTATCAAATTCTTTAGACATATCATCGAGTTATTTATTCATATAACTCATAAATCTTTTTGTTCCTTAAGCTCATTTCTAAAGAAATTATTATGCTCAAACTGCAAAACCATAAACTTTCTGACATTGCTTTCAATCTCCTCTAGCCTTTTGAGGTGAAGATCACCAAATCTAGGTAGAGCCATCGTGATAAGCAAGCAAACTAACACACGAGCAAACAAACGGATGAGGAAAAAGGCAACGGGAAAAAGAGGAGGAGAATGGGAAAGAAAGAGCGAATAAAATGGCAAGGGTGAAGTGGGGGAGAGGAAAACGAGAGGCAAATGGCAAAAAATGTAATGCGAGAGATAGGGATTGTGATGGGTACTTGGTATGGTTGACTTGCTCGGCAACGGCGCTTGAAATTCTTCTTGCTACCTCTTGAGCACTGTGTTGGATTTCCCCGAAGAGGAGAGGATGATGCAGCAAAGTAGCGTAAGTATTTCCCTTAGTTTTTGAGAACCAAGGTATCAATCTAGTAGGAGACCACGCACAAGTCCCTCGTACCTACACAAAACGATAGCTCCTCGCAACCAACGCGATTAGGGGTTGTCAATCCCTTCACGGTCACTTACGAGAGTGAGATCTGATAGAGATGATAAACAATATTTTTGGTATTTTTGGTATATAGATGCAAAGTGAAAAGTAAAAGGCAAAGTAAAAACAAAGCAAGTAATAAAGTAATGGAGATTGATATGATGAGAATAGACCCGGGGGCCATAGGTTTCACTAGTGGCTTCTCTCAAGAGCATAGATATTCTACGGTGGGTGAATAAATTACTATTGAGCAATTTACAGAATTGAGCATAGTTATGAGTATATCTAGGTAATGATCATGTATATAGGCATCACGTCCGAGACAAGTAGATCGAAACGATTCTGTATCTACTACTATTACTCCACTCATTGACCGCTATCTAGCATGCATCTAGAGTATTAAGTTAAAAACAGAGTAACACCTTAAGCAAGATGACATGATGTAGAGGGATAAATTCATGCAATATGATAAAAACCCAATCTTGTTATCCTCGATGGAAACAATACAATACGTGCCTTGCTGCCCCTTCTGTCACTGGGAAAGGACACCGCAAGATTGAACCCAAAGCTAAGCACTTCTCCCATTGCAAGAACTACCAATCTAGTTGACCAAACCAAAAAGATAATTTGAAGAGACTTGCAAAGATAACTCAATCATACATAAAAGAATTCAGAGAAGATTCAAATATTATTCATAGATAAGCTGGATCATAAACCCACAATTCATCGGTCTCAACAAACACACCACAAAAAGAAGATTACATCGAATAGATCTCCACGAGAGAGGGGGAGAACATTGTATTGAGATCCAAAAAGAGAGAAGAAGCCATCTAGCTACTAGCTATGGACCCGAAGGTCTGAAGTAAACTACTCACACTTCATCGGAGGGGCTATTGTGTTGATGTAGAAGCCCTCCGTGGTGGATGCCCCTTCTGGCGGAGCTCCAGAACAGGCCCCAAGATGGGATCTCGTGGATACAGAAGGTTGCGGCGGTGGAATTAGGTTTTTGGCTCCTGTTCTGACCGTTTGGGGATACGTAGGTATATATAGGAGGAAGGAGTACGTCGGTGGAGCAACAGGGGGGCCACGAGGCAGGGGGCGCGCCCCCCACCCTTGTGACCGCCTCTGTTACTTCTTGGAGTAGGGTCCAAGTCTCCTGGATCACGTTCGGTGGGAAAATCACGTTCCCGAAGGTTTCATTCCGTTTGGACTCTGTTTGATATTCCGTTTCTTCGAAACGCTAAAATAGGCAAAAAACAACAATTCTGGGTTGGGCCTCCGGTTAATAGGTTAGTCCCAAAAATAATATAAAACTGGAAAATAAAGCCCAGTATAGTCCAAAACAGTAGATAAAGTAGCATGGAGCAATCAAAAATTATAGATACGTTGGAGACGTATCAACATGCGACGCAAAGGTGTGGTGAAGTACTCGCATCATGATTCTAGTTTGATGCCCCGGCCATCAACGCAATTGAGATTTGACAGCCACCTGCAGGGAGAAGAACAAGGCTAAGGTATATCATGAAACTCCGCCCCGCCCACCAGATTCTAGTTCTTGCCTGAGGCTGCTAACGATGATTTTGAATTTAACAGCAACCAAGCGGTAGGATTAACCCTCTGGTTATTTCAATATTTGCAGTCTTTGCTTTGCATTTGTTGCCTGGTGACATTTCCCTTGATCTTTCATTTCATATGTACAGTAGATTATATTGATACAAGGTACTGTGGCTGATCTCCTACTTCACAGTACTAATTTCCAGGTTAGTTAAGTAACTATTTTTTAATATACCGTGTAGATTCAATTTCACATATGGGGATTCTAATGTGGATATTCAATTTCTAGTTCATGTAATTAGGTTCCTAGTTGTATTACCATTTCTATCTATATGTACATCCTATTTCGATGCAACAGATGCACACAGTTCAAGATAAGTAATGAAGCTTAGTGGTCTTCACATGTGCATGCTCCTTCAGGCTTCAGCCATGGACGAACTGGACATGGTAATTCATGTTGGGGAACATTGCATGGAAAACAAAAATTTCCTACGTACACACAAGATCTATCCATGGCAATGCATAGCTACGAGAGGGGGAGAGCATCTACATACCCTTGTAGATCGCTAAGCGGAAGCGTTTATCATGCGGTTGATGTAGTTATACTCTTCGCGATCTGATCACGATCCAACCGATCTAGTGCCGAACGGACGTCACCTCAGAGTTTAGCACACGTGCGGCTCGATGACGTCTCCTCCTTCTTGATCCAGCAAGCGGGAGAGGAGAAGTAGATGGGATCACAACCAACACGACGACGTGGTGGTGATGGTGGTGGTTCAACATTGACAATGCTTCGCTAAGCGTCGCCGGGACTAGGCGGTGGAACTACGGAGTAACGGGAGAGAGAGGGGCGCCAAGGGCTTGGTGTGTCCTCTTGGGGCGCCCCTCCCCTCTATATATAGGTGGAGGGGCATGGGAAACAGCCCCTCCAAGCCCTAGGGCGCAGCTAAGGGGAAGAGGACTTGGACTCCAAGTCCAATCCTATTCCTACTAGGACTCCTTCCTTTTTTGCCTTCCCTAGCCACATGGGCTTTTAAGGACTTGGTGTGCCCATCCCAATAAGGCCAGAGTACCTCCTTGCAGTGCATGCTAGCCCTTGGGTCGTGGTGGACCCACTTGTGGACTTCCGGACCCCTCTGGAATCCTCCGGAACCTTCTAGAAGCTTCCTGGTACAATACCAAAACAACTACACCTTTTTTCGGAACCCAAAATATGACTTCTCATATATAAATCTTTACCTCTCGACCATTCCGACACTCCTTGTGACGTTCGGGATCTCATCCGGGACTCCGAACAACATTTGGTTACCACTCATCAAAAATCCCAATACTATTCTAACGTCAACGGACGTTAAGCGTGTGACCCTGCGGGTTCGGGAATTATGTAGTCATGACCGAGACACCTCTCCAGCCAATAACCAATAGCGGGACCTGGATGCCCATATTTATTCCTACATATTCCACAAAGAACCTTTATGACAACATACGGAATTCCCTTTGTCCGTCGGTATGTTACTTGCCCAAGATTCGATCGTTGGTATCTCTATACCACTCGTTCCATAATACATCATCTTGTAACTAACTCCTTAGTCACTTTGCTTGCGAGCTTCTTGTGATGTTGTATTACCGAGAGGGCCCAGAGATACCTCTCTGTCATACGGAGTGACAAATCCTAGTCTTGATCCATGCCAACCCAACAGACACCTTCGAAGATACCTGTAGAGCATCTTTATGATCACCTAGTTACGTTGCGACGTTTGATAGCACACAAGGTATTTCTCCGGTATCCGGGAGTTTCATGATCTCATGGTCGAAGAAACATGTATTTGACATTAATAAAGCATTAGCAATAAACTGAATGATCATATGCTATGCCAACGGTTGGGTTGTCCATCACATCATTCTCCTAATGATGTGATCCCGTTATCAAATGACAACTCATGTCTATGGTTAGGAAACCTTAACCATCTTTGGTCAACGAGCTAGTCTAGTAAATGCTCACTAGGGACATGGTATTTGTTTATGTATCCACACATGTATTTAAGTTTCACTACAAAAAAGATACATCCGTGACATTTTGGGCCGAACGAATTTTTTTCCTGTCATGCTTATGACACTTCTATGACGATAATTGTGACAAAACCCGGTATCATCATAGATGTGGTCGGCTCCTACTTCTATGACAAAAAAATCATAACTAAAATGGGCTTTTCGTCCTGGGCGGGCCGGAGACACAGCTGCATGACATTCTTTGGGCCGTCCATGATGAAAAAAACCGTGGTAGAAGCGAGGGAGAGGAAAATATCGGGGAGTTCCCGGTTACGGTGGGTGGTCGGGGCCGAGCGATGCACGGACGGATTGTGCGTTTCTCTCGTACACGTACGCACGTGGGTGTGAGGCGTTGGGCTCTAACTGAACCTGAGTAAGGCGTTCGCCTTCTGAACCTGAGCGATTGCACAGGTTATGCGTTAGTGAACCGGAGCGATTGATCGATCCCTGGCTGTTAACTGAACCTGATCGAGCGATTCCTTCGCTACTGCTGCTAACTAAAGCCGATCGAACCTACTACCTCTTGATGAACATTGAGCATTGTTGGGGGTTGGATGAATAGTTCCCGGTGGGGGTTGGATGAACAGGACCCCGTGGTAGTAGAGGTCGTTGCCGCTGGATGAACAAGACCCCGATGGATCCGGTTGGGGGTGGATGAACAGGACCCCGTGAAGGGCTGGTTGAACAGTAGCCGGTGGAGGGTTGGATAACAGTAGCCCGTGGAGGGGTGGTTGAACAGTAGCCGGTGGAGGATGGATAAACAGGAGCCCGTGGATGAACAATAGCTGGTGGAGGCAGGAGGGAGACGCCGTGGATGAACAGTCACAGGTGGAGGCTGGAGGAGGTCGACGGTGGATGAGCAGTAGCCCGTGGAGGCTGGAGCGAGGCAGTATATGGTGGATGAACAGTAGCCCGTGGAGTCCCGTTTTGCGCTTTTGACCGTAAGAGGTCGAAAAGAAGTCCATTTCCTTTGTTTTGCGGTGTGCCACACCCCTCCCGATCAACAGGACCCCATTTCGACAGTAGGAGGTCAAAGAGAAGTCTGTTTTCTCTGTTTTGCGGTATGCCAGACCCCTCCCGGGGAACAGGACCCCGTTTCGACTGTAGGCGGTCAAACAGAAGGCCGTTTCCTTAGTTCTACTGTATGCCAGGCGTTGTTTCGGCTGTTCCGTCCAAGCCGGTTGGCTCCCGATGAATACGGCGCATTCTGTTGCCTCCCGATGAACACGACGATGCAATTTCTCCATTCCGACCCAACTGGTTGGCTGCTTCGCTGAGGCACCGCCCGCCGGCAACGAGACATGACATCGCCGGCTCCGCCGAGGCCCCACCCCGTCGGCACTGAGGCGGAGGCCCTACTCCGTCGAGGCCCTGCCCCGCTGCCAACGAGGCCGCGCCACACAGAAAACGAGGAAGAGTAGAACACGGTAGGTCGCCACCGCTCGGGTCCAAGTAAGGCCACCGCTGCTACCCTCCGGTTGAAGCCAAGCTAGGCGGGTTGACCATTGACGGCCGATTAGCTTCTTGGCGGCGACGTGGAGTCGGAGAGCTATGTTGGAGAAGGACACTGCTTCTACTTAACTACTGGTGCAGTTGGCTGACTGACACATGGGCCCAACAGGCATCTGGGCCACATGTCAGTTACGCACTTGCACCTGCTGTTAAGTCATTCAAGCTTCTGTTCAGCTCAGCCGAACACAGGTGGGTAGCTTTGGTTAATTAATTATACCTCCAACGCACCCCGTTTTAGTTGAAGAATATATGAAATGTAATGAAATTTGGCATGTTTATATGAAATCCGGTCGTGTATGAATGAATTTAGTTCTATTAGTTTGAATTCTTGTATCATTGGCATTGGATGAACATGCAAAACAATATGTACTAGCATTATTCCCAGGGTGATCACCTCATTTGCAGCAGTTTCACATGTACTCCCTCTGGTCCTTTCTAGTCTGCATACAAGTTTTGTCTGCAGTCAAAGTATCTCTACTTTGACCAATATTATAGAAAAAAAGTATGCACTTTCACAATGTGCGAAGTAAAAAGGAACATAAGGAGTACAAAGAGTTTGAGCAGCTTTTTAGCGTTCCTGTACATTGCAATCAAACACACAGGCCTGGCAATTCATAGAGAACATTCAAAACAATCGATGATGATGCATCTCAGCGATTCACATGTCAGAGCCAATATTTACTTCACAACTAAAGAATAAATAAAAAATTGATCGACGCTGCTGACAGCAAAGGGCGTCCCATTCGAAAATATCAAACGCATGTCTTCTTGCTAAAATCAATGAGCAAAATTTGACAAGGTTGTCGCATTCCAAAATATCAAATGCCTATGATTGTGGAATGGGCAGGGTTTGCCATCAGTTCGGACATTGACATGGCACCTCGTGCTAAAAAAAACCAGTTGTTCTTTTTGTGCAGTTCCACCAAAATCAACCAAATTCCCTCATAGCTCGTATGATTTCGCCCTTATATGTTGCAATGCCTTGAACTTATCGGCACCTCCTTTCTTTTGGTGGAAATGAATGATTCGATGTATTCATGAACATTTTGTGCAGTTCCCATTGAAATAAGATGAGCACCCCTATTTGCACAAATACAAAAAAAGTGATTAGTATAAAGCAAACTGTACTATGAATTGACAGTTTAAACAGGCACCTACATGGTCCATGTAGAGCACACTTCTAGAAAAATGCAACTCACCAGAAAGAATCCTAGAACAACATTGTACTCGTGCATCACAGCAAGAAAATTGAGATTTGTCAGTCCTTCTGAGCTGAAGTTAGTTTGGTCCTGTGGGGAGTAATGTAACCATCCTTCAACAGCTCCTTCTGATGAGAAGATAGACATGGCTTCTTCATCCTGGCATAATCGAAACTAGTCACTTCACGTACTCCATATTCTTCTTTAGAGGAGGATGATCCTGTTGTGCAAAGACAAGAGGACAACTAAATGCTAACATCCCTGTTTGCTCGAAAAAAGGAAAGGAAGTATTTAAAACAACACAGATGAAGCACTTCTCAATGACAATACCACTTTTTCATGAGAGTATCTAAACAGTAGCACAACACCAATAGAGATGACAAAGCTCAATTGTATGGATGAAATCCGTGGGCGAGTACCAACCTTTGTCAGGAGGATTATTGTGTAGAGCATACAGATGAAGTACTTCTCCAGAACCATCTATTGCTATCTACTGTGGTGGCCATGCTTACTATATACTCCTCAATTAGTTTAATGTTTCCAACATCTTCTTGTGCAGTTCCACTAAAATATATGGTATCTTCAAAGAAGATCCCTCTTCGCACAAGTAGAGATAATTACATATTACATTAAGAGTGGCATCAAATCAGTGGCAAAACAATTGCTTGTTCTAGCCATAGAAATAAATTAAGATGCAAAACTATATCATTACTTGTGTCATCACAGTTCCAGTGCTTCATTACAGCACTAGGAGTTGATTTTTTTTCCGCTTGTTCTTCCCCGTCATCACTTGGTTCGATAACAGACAAGCTTCGCCTTCAATGTAAGATTTGGCATGTGAATTAGGGAGCACAAGTATAGCACTAAACAATGACATTAATTTCCTAATGAAAGTGGCGAAGTACAGGCCAACAGTTGTGAAATATCCTTACCTTACCTAAGTGGGATATTACGGTGCACATACAGATTGGAAGTCTTGTCTCCATTTGTGCAGTTCACTAAAATCAAGCAACATTACTGTACAAGTAGCACAACATATGAAAGCACACTGCAGAATCATGTGAAAGAAGGCTAGTACTAACCTCTCATGACGCGGAATTCAAACAACTCACAAGAAGAAGATCTGAACCAAATTTGCCAACACGGATAGGAAGTAAGATCTCCTCTTGTGCAGTTCCACTAAGATCAAGCAATCAAGCAACATTGTCGGTGTGACATTTTGGTTGAACTGCACAAAACACTCTTAAAACAAAAGTGTTTTGTGTAGTGCAACAAAAGGTCACAATGGCAACGAGGTGAAGTAGATAACCCTGTTTACATAGAGGTACAAAGGAAACAACTAGTGGTCAATAACGGTGGATGACACAGAAGCAACCAAAAAGAAGCATCTACCTTATCTAAATGGGAGAGAAAGCAAGATAGTAGCATTTCTCAAACGGTGGCATTGATTAATATTAACAGAGAGATTATATTAACAATAAAATTTGTTAAACAAGTAATTTGCTTTTAACTATGGCATTGCATCAATTTTCTAGCGACATTATTAGAGGGTGTTTGTTTACAGGGACATTTTGGTGTAGGGACTAAAAAAACTCCGTGCCAGTCCCATCTAAACCAAACAGGAGGAACTTTTAGGGACTAAAAGTGGGCATTTGGGACTAAAGAAAGAAGACCCAGAGGGAGAGTCTTTTTGGGATTTTTTCCAATAGTTGCCCCTGCCACGCATCGCACCTTGTCTCTATTAGTTCATTACTAGGGGTAACATGGTCTTTTAGCATGTCATTTGATAACCTCTAGTCCATGTTTAGTCCCTGGAACCAAGCAGGTAGGGAGTAGGGAGTTTTTAACCAAACAGGGCCTTAGATTAACAACAGCTAAAGAGTTGCATGGGACAGTGGACGCACCAGCACCATGTGCATCTACCGATGTACTGGGGTGATGCACAGTCTGTTGCAACAAAGAACAAACAACCATGGAGCATATTTGTGTTGGTCCCAGTTTTGTTATCTTTAGACACCTTTCCCTATGTGAGCGCAACAAATCTAGTCCTGCTCAAACTCTACAGCATTGTCCCGCAAAACAAAAGATCAGTTTGTTATAGATCTGCGTACTGCATTTGTCATTGTTTTCCCTTTTCGACCAACGTAGGTGCTGGATAGCCAGTCTGTACTAGTACTTTACCCCCTTTCTTTCCTCTTTGAACCACGTCCTAGATTTATGCTATACAACTTTCCCCACTACTTTCCCCCATTCCTTTCCTCTTTGAACCACGTCTTAGATTCATGCGATACAACTTTCCCCACAACTTTTCCCCTTCCTTTCCTTTTTGAACCACATCCTAGATTCATGCTATGCAACTTTTCCCACTACTTTCCCCCATTCCTTTCCTCTTTGAACCACGTCCTAGATTCATGGTATACAACTTTCCCCACTACTTTCCTGTTTGATCCAACACCTAGATTCGAGTACAGAAGCGGAAAAAGCCCACATGCAGCTAGAGAAATGCATGTGGAATAAGTAAATTATACCTTAAGGTTCTTGGGGTGTGGTTCGGTGGGCGACCGGAGGCTGTTCGGCCCACACTATGTACGGCGAAGAAGAAGAAGGGGTCGGAGGCCCTCCCGCGCCGCCGCTGGGTGAAAGTGAACAGCTGCGCTGGTAGTGGATTCCCTTCCTCGCCGACGGTGACATCGTTAAGCCTCCTTCCCTTCCCGGCGGACGGATCCTGCCGGCTCTTTAACCAGCAGTGAGGGGAGAGAGAGAGGACAACGAAGTCTTGTTTAGATCTGGAGAGGGTGAGAGAGTGTGAAGAGAGAAACTACAAGCGTTGAGGCTCCAGCGTGTATATATACTGGAGAGAGAGTGTGAAGAGTTCAAACGCTAGAAAACAAGCGCCGAGGCTACTGCTTATACGTGATGAGGTGATTATACAATCACTACGAGATCGTATAGCTCCGTATCCATCCATCTTGACCAGCCAAAGAATCCTCCTGGCACGAATTACGCTCAAGTGTAGTCATCGAACCCGAGACCTCAAGTTTGATGAGCGAACAGGCTAACCAGCTACACAACCCTCCCGTTATGTTCAACGAGAGGAAAATAACCTTTTATACATTCCTACATTCGTGTGACAAGCATGCCATGTTTTTTTTGTTTGGGAGTCATTGGGATTTAAATGATAATCATGTCATGTGGCTTTGGTGGTAAGACTATCCATAGTGGTGCAGAAATAATGCGGCCTTAGTCACCTTACCTCTCTCCATGTAGTATGTTGGGTCCCACCAGTCAGAGGGTGTAACAAACAAATTAATAAGAAAAAATAAAAGCGCCAGCGGTGTATCTTACCTCACACATCTCGCTACTACTCAGGAACACTGTCCAATTGATCCCTCTATTCGCTCACGTACTATTTTAAGTGAATCCTTATTATAACATGCACACAGTTTTGGGCACTTGTATTCGACCTAAGTTAGTGTGCCACTGTATCTCGTACTACTCCCTCCGTCTAGGTGTAATAAATCACGTTAGAAGGTGCAGCGGGACCAAGGTGCAAGCAGATTGGAGGAGAAGGAGAAACTTGACCGGTCATTCCTCCAATCAAAGCCCTGATTTCTGTCTCTGAACGCAATAATTAATCCAAACAACTAAGAGATGCCGTTTTAGCTACCATGCAGGGCCACGTATTAACTCGCATGCAAGCCGACTTTGATTTCTTGACTGATCAACGCGTAGTTGTGCTCCATGCATTGGGTTTCCGGGGGAGATAACAAGGCAGAGTAAGGAGCGTTTGGTTACATTGCTTAGGTTTGTCATAGTGGTGAGTAACTTGGACTAGTAACATGCATATGTTACTAGTCTATGTTACTACTACGTGAAGTTTGCCATTGGAAGCGAGCCGATCTGGCTCTCCTGAGCTAGCAAGGTTTTTCTAGCCCATCCAAGCTAGCTGGCCCACAAAAGCTAACATATTTTAACAGTTCCAAACACCTAACCTTGCCCGGCTATGCTATAAGCTGTTCTTGCTAAGGATCCAAACGCTCCCTAAGTAACAACGCTCGCTAGCAACAAGGCCAGGAGGGAATTGAGATTCGAAGTTAATGGACGATGCCTAAACATTTTGGGAATATCTGATTTCTGTAAGATGACTTAACACCTAGACGGAGGGAGTACTACTCCTCAGTCCAGGTTTGATGGAGTACACACACACTCCATTTGTATCTCACTTCCTGTGGCTTCGCACTTGCACGATTTTCCTATTCTATGAAGCTGTGTGTGCGTGTGCGTGCGTGTGTGTGTGTGTGTGTTTAAAAGCATGTGTGTGTTAGAGAGAGCGACAGATCGACCTACTCCTACAGAGAGATGGTGTGTAGTGTATGAGTTTAGCCGTGAGAGTCGGTGCATCCTCTCTTCCGGGCGTCCGGTAGGGACAGGCGGACAGCTGCCACGCCCGCTCCTGACCAGCCTGGTCCACCCAAAGCCCCTCCATTGCTCGCGCGTGCTTCCCACCCGAAATGGTCAGAGCCGCTCCAAAGAATTGGTGCCGCATTCATGCCCGGGCAGAGCAGACGCGACCTCTCACTAGCGCCTGCGTTGAAGGGAGAAGCGGATTCAAGAGTGATGATTGCTTCATCCGTCCAACTTACTGCTGGGTCTATGTGATTTGATGGCTCATTGGTCATTATTACCGAGGTGGTAGGACTGCAGGATGTCCCACGCTTTCGGCGAAAGGAGGTACTACTAGATTACAATTTTCTCCATTCTTACAGCGGAGGAGTGCAGGAGCAGTGAAAACACGCAGGATCAGTGATTACATGGCCCACCTCACACTATCACCATATTTTCTAGACACCATGCGACACCTAACTCTTTACATAGTACTCCCTCCGTTCCTCCACTTTTTCCTTGCCTCTTTCCTGCACATATGCAAAAATGCCATGTAAAGCGGGCTTATAGCCCACTATTGTACTTACTTGCTCCTACAGGTGCTAAGCTTGCCACATAGGCATAAAGTCTGATGTGGCAAGTTAATTAAGAAGAGGGAGACTAGTTTCGTGACCTAAGGAAGAAACGGTGCTAAGCGCGTGTACCTAGATGAAAAGACAATTTTGAGTCTATAGCTAATTAAATGAAGCAAACTTAGCAACAAACAACTAAGCACCTATGCATTGGGGACTTGATTGCTAAGCCGTTTGATGCCCTTAGCACCTCATCTAAGCACCATTTCATTGGAAAAGGTCACTCCTTGGCAAATGCAATAAATACTACGAAGAAAGAGATAGAGAGAAGTAAAAAAATGCACTTATAGCCAACCTTATAGCTAACCTTGTTGTAGTATGAGTGACTAAGTGATGACTATGTATGACATGCCAACATCAGATAGCCTAATGCACCGTGTTAAATCTCTAAGGGCGCGACCGCACGAGCGAGGCGACGGTCATGGTAGGCGCGACCATGATACGAGCTGTTGGCAGCCCTTGGATCTGAGATCGAACGGTCGCATGCTAAGTTGTTGAAAATTTGCAGAATAACCCTCCAGGATAGGATATTCACCCATAGGTCTAGAATCATGCCATGCAACTGTTCGATCTCAGATCCAAGGGCTCTCGGAAGCCCGTATCATGGGAGAATGGAAAGCCACTACCCTGCCGTTCGCACGCTGGCAGTTCGCTCCTACTCGTCCCCGCACGTCCTTTAGTATTACGACAGTTCGCTCCTAGTCGTCCCGTCCTTTCACATTACGGCAGTCCCACTAATCCTAACCCTCCTCCCAAATCCATGGCGTCCCAAATCTCCATGATCGGCAGTGAGTACAAGGTTAGAACCATCACCGGCAATGAGTTTGACATCATCTACACCCGTTCTTCCATGATAGTGAAAGGATGCCTTGCTCGCTTCAGATGCATGTTTGAAAACGCAAATGATGAGTGGGTCACTGGGCTAGATGTTGAGTACACCATAGTGTTGGGGAACGTAGTAATTTCAAAATTTTCCTACGCACACGCAAGATCATGGTGATGGCATAGCAACGAGAGGGGAGAGTGTAGTCCACGTACCCTCGTAGACCGTAAGCGGAAGCGTTATGACAACGCGGTTGATGTAGTCGTACGTCTTCATGATCCGACCGATCCAAGCACCGAACGTACGGCACCTCCGAGTTCAGCACACGTTCAGCTCGATGATGATCCCCGGGCTCCGATCCAGCAAAGCTTCGGGGATGAGTTCCGTCAGCACGACGGCGTGGTGACAATGATGATGTTCTACCGGCGCAGGGCTTCGCCTAAACTCCATGACGATATGACCGAGGTGGAATATGGTGGAGGGGGGCACCGCACACGGCTAAGGAACGATCCGTAGATCAACTTGTGTGTTATGGGGTGCCCCCCTGCCCCCATATATAAAGGAGGGAGGGGGGAGGTGCGGCCGGCCAAGGAGGGCGCGCCAAGGAGGAGTCCTACTCCCACCGGGAGTAGGATTCCCCCCCTTCCAAGTAGTAGGAGTAGGAGTCAAGGAAAGGGGGAAGAGAAGAGAAGGAAGGAGGGGGCGCAGCCCCTCCCCCTAGTACTATTGGGACTAGGCCTTGGGGGGGGCGCCCAACCTCTCTTCTCTCTTTCCCCTAAAGCCCAATAAGGCCCATATACTCCCCGGCGAATTCCCGTAACTCTCCGGTACTCCGAAAAATACCCGAATCACTCGGAACCTTTCCGAACTCCGAATATAGTCATCCAATATATCGATCTTTACGTCTCGACCATTTCGAGACTCCTCGTCATATCCCCGATCTCATCCGGGACTCCGAACTCCTTCGGTACATCAAAACTCATAAACTCATAATATAACTGTCATCGAAACCTTAAGCGTGCGGACCCTACGGGTTTGAGAACTATGTAGACATGACCTAGAACTATTCTCGGTCAATAACCAATAGCGGAACCTGGATGCCCATATTGGCTTCTACATATTCTACGAAGATCTTTATCGGTCAAACCGCATAACAACATACGTTGTTCCCTTTGTCATCGGTATGTTACTTGCCCGAGATTTGATCGTCGGTATCTAATACCTAGTTCAATCTTGTTACCGGCAAGTCTCTTTACTCGTTACGTAATGCATCATTCCGTAACTTACTCATTAGCTACATTGCTTGCAAGGCTTATAGTGATGTGCATTACCGAGAGGGCCCAGAGATACCTCTCCGACAATCGGAGTGACAAAACCTAATCTCGAAATACGCCAACCCAACATGTACCTTTGGAGACACTTGTAGTACTCCTTTATAATCACCCAGTTACGTTGTGACGTTTGGTAGCACCCAAAGTGTTCCTCCAGTAAACGGGAGTTGCATAATCTCATAGTTACAGGAACATGTATAAGTCATGAAGAAAGCAATAGCAACATACTAAACGATCAAGTGCTAAGCTAACGGAATGGGTCAAGTCAATCACATCATTCTCCTAATGATGTGATCCCGTTAATCAAATGACAACTCTTTTGTCCATGGCTAGGAAACATAACCATCTTTGATAAACGAACTAGTCAAGTAGAGGCATACTAGTGATACTATGTTTGTCTATGTATTCACACATGTATTATGTTTCCGGTTAATACAATTCTAACATGAATAATAAAAAATTATCATGATATAAGGAAATAAATAATAACTTTATTATTGCCTCTAGGGCATATTTCCTTCAGTCTCCCACTTGCACTAGAGTCAATAATCTAGTTCACATCGCCATGTGATTTAACACCAGTATTCATATCTGTATATGATTAACACCCATAGTTCACATCGTCATGTGACCAACACCCAAAGGGTTTACTAGAGTCAATAATCTAGTTCACATCGCTATGTGATTAACACCCAAAGAGTACTAAGGTGTGATCATGTTTTGCTCGTGAGAGAAGCTTAGTCAACGGGTCTGTCACATTCATAGCCGTATGTATTTTGCAAATATTCTATGTCCACAATGCTCTGCACGGAGCTACTCTAGCTAATTACTCCCACTTTCAATATGTATCCAGATTGAGACTTAGAGTCATCTGGATTGGTGTAAAATCTTGCATCGTTGTAACTTTTTACGATGGGCTCTTTTATCACCTCCATAATCGAGAAACATGTCCTTAGTCCTCACTAAGGATATTTTTGACCACTCTCCAGTGATCTACTCTTAGATCAAAATTGTATTCTTTTGTCAAACTCAGAGCAAGGTATACAATAGGTCTGGTTCACAACATAGCATACTTTATAGAACCTATGACTGAGGCATAGGGAATGCCTTTTCATTCTCTTTCTATTTTCTGCCATGGTCGGGTCTTGAGTCTTACTCAACTTCACACCTTGCAACACAGGCAAGAACTCCTTCTTTGACTGTTCCATTTTGAACTATTTCAAAAATTTTATCAAGGTATGTATTCATTGAAAAATCTTATCAAGCATCTTGATCTATCTATATAGATCTTGATGCTCAATGTGTAAGCAGCTTCACCGAGGTCTTTCTTTGAAAAAATCTTATTCAAGTATCCTTTCATGCTATCCAGAATTTCTATATCATTTCCCATCAACAATATGTCATCCACATATAATATTAGAAATGCTACAGAGCTCCCACTCACTTTCTTGTAAATACAGGCTTCTCAAAAAATCTGTATAAAACCATATGCTTTGATCAACTCATCAAAGCGTATATTCCAACTCCGAGAGGCTTGCACCAGTCCATAAATGGATCGCTGGAGCTTGCACACTTTGTTAGCACCTTTAGGATTGACAAAACCTTCTGGTTGCATCATATACAACTCTTCTTTAATAAATCCATTAAGGAATGCAGTTTTTACATCCATTTGCCAGATTTCATAAAATGTGGCAATTGCTAACATGATTCGGACAGACTTAAGCATCGATACGAGTGAGAAAATCTCATTGTATTCAACATCTTGAACTTGTCGAAAAACCTTTTTGCGACAAGTCGAGCTTTGTAGATAGTAACACTACTATCAACGTCCATCTTCCTCTTGAAGATCCATTTATTTCTTATGGTTTGCCGATCATCAGGCAAGTCCACCAAAGTCCACACTTTGTTCTCATACATGGATCCTATCTCAGATTTCATGGCCTCCAGCCATTTTGCGGAATCTGGGCTCATCATTGCTCCCTCATAGTTCGTAGGTTTATCATGGTCTAGTAACATGACTTTCAGAACAGGATTACCGTACCACTCTGGTGCGGACCGTACTCTGGAAGACCTACGAGGTTCTGTAGTAACTTGATCTAAAGTTTCATGATCATCATCATTAGCTTCCTCACTAATTTGTGTAGGAATCACTGGAACTGATTTCAGTGATGAACTATTTTCCAATTCGGGAGAAGGTATAGTTACCTCATCAAGTTCTACTTTCCTCCCACTCACTTCTTTCGAGAGAAACTCCTTCTCTAGAAAGGATCCATTTTTAGCAACGAATATCTTGCCTTCGGATCTTGTGATAGAAGGTGTACCCAATAGTTTCCTTTGGGTATTCTATGAAGACGCACTTCTCCGATTTGGGTTTGAGCTTATCAGGATGAAACTTTTTCACATAAGCAGGCCCAAACTTTAAGAAATGACAACTTGGGTTTCTTGCTAAACCATAGTTCATATGGTGTCGTCTCAACGGATTTAGATGGTGCCCTTTTAACGTGAATGCAGCTGTCTCTAATGCATAACCCCAAAACGATAGTGGTAAACCGAAAAGAGACATCATAGATCGCACCATATCTAGTAAAGTACGATTATGACGTTCGGACACACCATTACGTTGTGGTGTTCCATATGGCATGAGCTGTGAAACTTTTCCACATTGTTTTAATTGAAGACCAAACTCGTAACTCAAATATTCGTCTCCGCGATCAGATCGCAGAAACTTTATTTTCTTGTTGTGATGATTTTTCCACTTCACTCTGAAATTCTTTGAACCTTTCAACTATTTCAGACTTATGTTTCATCAAGTAGATATACCCATATATGCTCAAATCATCTTGTGAAGGTCAGAAAATAACGATACTTGCCACGAGCATCAATACTCATTGGATCGCATACATCGGTATGTATTATTTCCAATAAGTCAGTAGCTTGTTCCATTGTTCCGGAGAACGGAGTTTTAGTCATCTTGCCCAAAAGGCACGGTTCGCAAGCATCAAATGATTCATAACCAAGTGATTCCGAAAATCCATATTTATGGAGTTTCTTTATGCGCTTTACACCGATATGACTCAAACGGCAGTGCCACAAATAAGTTGCACTATCATTATTAACTTTTCATCTTTTGGCATCAATATTATGAATATGTGTATCACTACGATCGAGATCCAACAAACTATGTTCATTGGGTGTATGACCATCGAAGGTCTTATTCATGTAAACAGAATAACAATTTATTCTCTAACTTTAAATGAATAACCGTATCGCAATAAACATGATCAAATCATATTCATGCTCAACGCAAACGCCAAATAACATTTATTTAGGTTTAACACTAATCCCGAAAGTATAGGGAGTGTGCGATGATGATCATATCAATCTTGGAACTACTTCCAACACTCATCGTCACTTCACCCTCAACTAGTCTCTGTTTATTCTGTAACTCCTGTTTCGAGTTACTAAATTTTTAGCAACCGAACAAGTATCAAATACTTAGGGGCTACTATAAACACTAGTAAGGTACACATCAATAACCTGTACATCAAAATATACCCTTGTTCACTTTGCCATCCTTCTTATCCACCAAATATTTGGAGTAGTTCCACTTCCAGTGACCATTTCCTTTGCAGTAGAAGCACTCAGTTTCAGGCTTAGGTCCAGCTTTGGGCTTCTTCACGGGAGTGACAACTTGTTTGCCATTCTACTTGAAGTTTACCTTTCTTTCCCTTTGCCCTTTTCTTGAAACTAGTGGTCTTGTCAATCATCAACCCTTGATGCTCTTTCTTGATTTCTACCTTCGTCGATTTCAACATCACGAAGAGCTTGGGAATCGTTTTCGTCATCCCTTTCATTATAGTTCATCACGAAGTTCCACTAACTTGGTGATGGTGACTAGAGAACTCTGCCAATCACTATCTTATCTGGAAGATTAACTCCCACTTGATTCAAGAGATTGTAGTACTCAGCCAATCTAAGAACTTGCTCACTAGTTGAGCGATTCTCCTCCATCTTTTAGCTGTAGAACTTGTTGAAGACTTCATATCTCTCAACTCGGGTATTTGCTTGAAATATTAACTTCAACTCCTGGAACATCTCATATGGTCCATGACGTTCAAAACGTCTTTGAAGTCTCGATTCTAAGCTGTTTAAGCATGGTGCACTAAACTATCAAGTAGTCATCATATTGAGCTAGCCAAAGGTTCACAACGTATGTATATGTTCCTGCAATAGGTCCGTCACCTAGCAGTGCATCAAGGACATAATTTTTTCTGTGCAGCAATGAGGATAAACCTCAGATCACGGATCCAATCCGCATCATTTCTACTAACATCTTTCAACACAATTTTCTCTAGGAACATATCAAAATAAACATATGAAAGCAAAAACGCAAGCTATTGATCTACAACATAATTTGCAAAATACTACCAGGACTAAGTTCATGATAAATTTAAGTTCAATTAATCATATCACTTAAGAACTCCCACTTAGACAGACATCTCTCTAGTCATCTAAGTGATCACGTGATCCAAATCAACTAAACCATGTCCGATCATCACGTGAGATGGAGTAGTTTTCAATGGTGAACATCACTATGTTGATCATATCTACTATATGATTCACGTTCGACCTTTCGATCTCCGTGTTCCGAGGCCATATCTGTATATGCTAGGCTCGTCAAGTTTAACCTGAGTATTCCGCGTGTGCAACTGTTTTGCACCCGTTGTATTTGAACGTAGAGCCTATCACACCCGATCATCACGTGGTGTCTCAGCACGAAGAACTTTCGCAACGGTGCATACTCAGGGAGAACACTTCTTGATAATTAGTGAGAGATCATCTTGTGCTTGTGATTATCGTCCCCGCACGTCCTTTAGTATTACGACAGTTCGCTCCTAGTCGTCCCGTCCTTTCACATTACGGCAGTCCCACTAATCCTAACCCTCCTCCCAAATCCATGGCGTCCCAAATCTCCATGATCGGCAGTGAGTACAAGGTTAGAACCATCACCGGCAATGAGTTTGACATCATCTACACCCGTTCTTCCATGATAGTGAAAGGATGCCTTGCTCGCTTCAGATGCATGTTTGAAAACGCAAATGATGAGTGGGTCACTGGGCTAGATGTTGAGTACACCATAGTGTTGGGGAACGTAGTAATTTCAAAATTTTCCTACGCACACGCAAGATCATGGTGATGGCATAGCAACGAGAGGGGAGAGTGTAGTCCACGTACCCTTGTAGACCGTAAGCGGAAGCGTGATGACAACGCGGTTGATGTAGTCGTACGTCTTCACGATCCGACCGATCCAAGCATCGAACGTACGACACCTCCGAGTTCAGCACACGTTCAGCTCGATGACGATCCCCGGGCTCCGATCCAGCAAAGCTTCGGGGATGAGTTCCGTCAGCACGACGGCGTGGTGACGATGATGATGTTCTACCGGCGCAGGGCTTCGCCTAAACTCTGCGACGATATGACTAAGGTGGAATATGGTGGAGGGGGGCACCGCACACGGCTAAGGAACGATCCGTAGATCAACTTGTGTGTTATGGGGTGCCCCCCTGCCCCCGTATATAAAGGAGGGAGGGGGGAGGTGCGGCCGGCCAAGGAGGGCACGCCAAGGAGGATTCCTACTCCCACCGGGAGTAGGATTCCCCCCCTTCCAAGTAGTAGGAGTAGGAGTCAAGGAAAGGGGGAAGAGAAGAGAAGGAAGGAGGGGGCGCAGCCCCTCCCCCTAGTACAATTCGGACTAGGCCTTGGGGGGGCGCCCAACCTCTCTTCTCTATTTCCCCTAAAGCCCAATAACGCCCATATACTCCCCGGCGAATTCCCGTAACTCTCCGGTACTCCGAAAAATACCCGAATCACTCGGAACCTTTCCGAACTCCGAATATAGTCATCCAATATATCGATCTTTACGTCTCGACCATTTCGAGACTCCTCGTCATGTCCCCGATCTCATCCGGGACTCCGAACTCCTTCGGTACATCAAAACTCATAAACTCATAATATAACTGTCATCAAAACCTTAAGCGTGCGGACCCTACGGGTTCGAGAACTATGTAGACATGACCTAGAACTATTCTCGGTCAATAACCAATAGCGGAACTTGGATGCCCATATTGGCTCCTACATATTCTACGAAGATCTTTATCGGTCAAACCGCATAACAACATACGTTGTTCCCTTTGTCATTGGTATGTTACTTGCCCGAGATTTGATCGTCGATATCCAATACCTAGTTCAATCTTGTTACCGGCAAGTCTCTTTACTCGTTACGTAATGCATCATTCCGTAACTAACTCATTAGCTACATTGCTTGCAAGGCTTATAGTGATGTGCATTACCGAGAGGGCCCAGAGATACCTCTCCGACAATCGGAGTGACAAAACCTAATCTCGAAATACGCCAACCCAGCATGTACCTTTGGAGACACTTGTAGTACTCCTTTATAATCATCCAGTTACGTTGTGACGTTTGGTAGCACCCAAAGTGTTCCTCCGGTAAACAGGAGTTGCATAATCTCATAGTTACAGGAACATGTATAAGTCATGAAGAAAGCAATAGCAACATACTAAACGATCAAGTGCTAAGCTAACGGAATGGGTCAAGTCAATCACATCATTCTCCTAATGATGTGATCCCGTTAATCAAATGACAACTCTTTTGTCCATGGCTAGGAAACATAACCATCTTTGATAAACGAACTAGTCAAGTAGAGGCATACTAGTGATACTATGTTTGTCTATGTATTCACACATGTATTATGTTTCCGGTTAATACAATTCTAGCATGAATAATAAACATTTATCATGATATAAGGAAATAAATAATAACTTTATTATTGCCTCTAGGGCATATTTCCTTCACATAGTCCTAGGATGAGAGAAGGATCTAAAGGAGGAAGAGAAGAAGAAGCCCGCCGTGATCCAGGTTTGCGTGCATGACTTATGCTTGGTCTAAACATATGCCATGCCGATGTTGAATGCTAGGATTTTAAGAACTTCCTCAAGAGCGACCTAGTGAAATTCGTTACTGTAGACTTTACGAACAACGAAAGAGTCCTGGGTCGGATAGGCCTCGTTGTAGGCAACCCCTTCGACCTCCAGAAGAATCGGATGCTGCCCTCCAGTGGTCAGCCTTCAATGCTGGCCATGGCAGGAGCCATGGTTCATCCTTCGTACGGTAAACTGGAGAAACCTCCGTACATGTTTCATCATCATGCATGGCAGTGGAATGTACTAGATGTAGACCACATCCACTACGCTGCAATGGATGGCTACCTTTGTTTCAATATCTACAAGGGTTGGATGAAGAGCAAGAGCCAAGTGTGCGGTTCAAGCAAAGAAGTATCGGCCAAGAGGAAGAGGGACAAGGACGAAGTCGAGGACGTGGATGAGGATTCCGAGTAAGGTGGCAGTGTTGTTGCTCATGGTGGTTCTAATGCAGTGTCTACCGGATTAGTTGCATTGTTTAATTTCAGGTGTGCTTAGTTTAATTTGAGGGGTGTGTTGTGCTGAGCCCCCCAGCAGAACTATGTTATGTTTCTTCTCGTTACTTTAACTCTTTAGTACGTACATACTCGTATTTCTTTAATAGAATTTAGCACCCCATTTAAGCACATACTAGCTTTTTTAATAGTACTATATGCATAATTTGGCGACGAGCGCTCTCTATATGTACCACCTTTTTTTAATTTCAAGTTTTGCTACATGGCGCAATCCATCGATACTACTACTGTACAAAAGTATACATTTTTAAAAGGCTAGAGTACTGTTCATCACATATATGTTGGGGAACGTGGCAGAAATTCAAAATTTTCTACGCATCACCAAGATCAATATATGGAGAGACTAGCAACGAGAGAGAGGGGAGTGCATCTTTATACCCTTGAAGATCGCGATGCGGAAGCGTTACAAGAACGCGGTCGGTGGAGTCGTTCACGAAGCGATTCAGATCACAGCCGAATCCGATCTAAGCACCGAACAACGGTGCCTCCGCGTTCAACACACGTACAGCCCGGGGACGTCTCCCATGCCTTGATCCAGCAAGGAGAGAGGGAGAGGTTGGGGAAGACTCCGTCCAGCAGCAGCACGACGGTGTGGTTGTGGTGGAGGAGCGTGGTACTCCAGCGGGGCTTGGCCAAGCACTACGAGAGACGAGGAGGGAGAGAGGTAGGGCTGCGCCTTGGGAGAGAGAGATTCATGTGTTGGGCAGCCCCAAAACCTCCACTATATATAGGGGCAAGGGGGAGGGGGAGGCACCCTAGGGTTTCCCCTAGGGGGGCGGCGGCCAGGGCAGATGGGATCTCCCCTTTGGGTGATTTGGCCCCCAAGCCAGGAGGTGGGAACCCTAGATGGGGTGCCCCAAACCCCCTGGTCACGTGGGAATAGGTGAGGGGGGCGCACAGCCCCTTAGTGGGCTGGTATGCCCCTTCCCTTGGCCCATGAAGCCCCCCAACACTTGCCGGGGCTCCCGAAATACCTTTCGGTCATGCTGGTCATCACCCGGTACCTCCGGAACACTTCCGGACTCCAAAACCCTTCGTCCAATATATCAATCTTCACCTCCGGACCATTCCGGAACTCCTCGTGACGTCCGGGATCTCATCCCGGACTCCGAACAACATTCGGTAACCGCGTACATACCTTCCCTATAACCCTAGCGTCATCGAACCTTAAGTGTGTAGACCCTACGGGCTCGGGAATCATGCAGACATGACCGAGACATCTCTCCGGTCAATAATCAACAGCGGGATCTGGATACCCATGTTGGCTCCCACATGTTCCACGATGATCTCATCGGATGAACCACGATGTTGGGGATTCGAGCAATCCCGTATACAATTCCCTTTGTCAATCGGTACGTTACTTGCCCGAGATTCGATCGTCGGTATCCCAATACCTCGTTCAATCTCGTTACCGGCAAGTCACTTTACTCATTCCGTAATGCATGATCCCGTGACTAACTACTTAGTCACATTGAGCTCATTATGATGATGCATTACCGAGTGGGCTGAGAGATACCTCTCCGTCATACGGAGTGACAAATCCCAGTCTCGATTCGTGCCAACCCAACAGACACTTTCGGAGATACCTGTAGTGCACCTTTATAGCCACCCAGTTACATTGTGACGTTTGGCACACCCAAAGCATTCCTACGGTATCCGGGAGTTGCACAATCTCATGGTCTAAGGAAATGATACTTGACATTAGAAAAGCTTTTAGCAAACGAACTACACGATCTTGTGCTATGCTTAGGATTGGGTCTTGTCCATCACATCATTCTCCTAATGATGTGATCCCATTATCAATGACATCCAATGTCCATGGTTAGGAAACCATAACCATCTATTGATCAACGAGCTAGTCAACTAGAGGCTCACTAGGGACATGTTGCGGTCTATGTATTCACACATGTATTATGGTTTCCAGTTAATACAATTATAGCATGAACAATAGACAATTATCATGAACAAGGAAATATAATAATAACCATTTTATTATTGCCTCTAGGGCATATTTCCAACAGTCTCCCACTTGCACTAGAGTCAATAATCTAGTTCACATCACTATGTGATCGTAATGAATCCAACACCCATGGGGTTTGATCATATCTCGCTTGTGAGAGAGGTTATTAGTCAATGGGTCTGAACCTTTCAGATCCATGTGTGCTTTACAAATCTCTACGTCATCTTGTAGATGAAGCTACCATGCACTATTTGGAACTATTCCAAATAACTATTCTACTATATGAATCCGGTTTACTACTCAGAGTCATCCGGATTAGTGTCAAAGTTTGCATTGACGTAACCCTTTACGACGAACTCTTCTACCACCTCCATAATCGAGAAAATTCCTTAGTCCACTAGTTACTAAGGTTAAGTTTGACTGCTTTCATGTGATCCATTCCTGGATCACTCTTGTACCCCTTGATGACTCATGGCAAGGCACACTTCAGGTGTGGTACTCAGCATAGCATACTGTAGAGCCTATGTCTAAAGCATAGGGGACGACCTTTGTCCTTTCTCTCTCTTCTGCCGTGGTCATGTCTTGAGTCTTACTCAATACTCACACCTTACAACACAGCCAAGAACTCCTTCTTCCCCGATCTATTTTGAATTTCTTCAAAATCTTGTCACGACATGTATTCATTTGAAAGTATTATTGAGCGTTTTTGATATATCCATATAGATCTTGATGCTCAATGTTCAAGTAGCTTAATCCAGGTTTTCCATTGAAAAACACCTTTTCAAATACCCTATATGCTTTCTAGAAATTCTATATCATTTCTGATCAACAATACGTCAACAACATATACTCATCAGAAATTCTATAGTGCTCCCACTCACTTCTTTGGAAATACAAGTTTCTCATAAACTTTGTATAAATCCAAAATCTTTGATCATCTCATCAAAGCGTATATTCCAACTCCGAGATGCTTACTCCAGTCCTTAGAAGGATTGCTGGAGCTTTGCATACTTGTTAGCATCTTTTAGGATTGTCAAAACCTTCTGGTTGTATCAGATACAACCTTTCCTCAAGAAATCGTCGAGGAAACTATATTTTGACATCCTATCTGCAACATTTCATAAATAATGCAGTAGCTGCTAATATAATTCTAACAGACTCTTAGCACTCCTATGAGTGAGAAAGTATCATCGTAGTCAACTCCTTGAACTTGTCGGAAAACATCTCAGCGACAAGTCAAGCTTTGTTAATGGTGACACATACCATCATTGTCTGTCTTCCCTTTTAAAATCCATCTGTACCCAACAGCCTTATGACCATCAAGTAGTTCTTCCAAAGTCTACACTTTGTTTTATACATGGATCTTCTCTCGAATTTTATGGCCTCAAGCCATTTGTCAGAATCCGGTCCCACCATCGCTTCTCCATAGCTCATAGGTTCATTGTTGTCTAGCAACATGACCTCCAAGACAGGATTACTGTACCACTCTGAAGCAGTACGCGTCCTTGTCGTCCTACGAGGTTCGGCAGTGACTTGATCCGAGGCTTCATGATCACTATCATCAGCTTCCACTTCAATTGGTGTAGGTGCCACAGGAACAACTTCCTGTGCCCTGCTACACACTAGTTGTAGTGACGGTTCAATAACCATATCAAGTCTCCACCATCCTCCCACTCAATTCTTTCGAGAGAAACTTTTCCTTGAGAAAGGACCCGTTACTAGAAACAATCACTTTTGCTTCCGGATCTGAAATAGGAGGTATACCCAACTGTTTTGGGTGTCCTATGAAGATGTATTTATCCGCTTTGGGTTCGAGCTTATCAGGATGAAACTTTTTTTTTCACATAAGCGTCACAGCTCCAAACTTTCAAGAAACGACAGCTTAGGTTTCTCTAAACCATAATTCATACGGTGTCATCTCAACGGAATTACGTGGTGCCCTTATTTAAAATGAATGTGGTTGTCTCTAATGCCTAACCCGTGAACGATAGTGGTAATTCGATAAGAGACATCATGGTATGCCCCATATCCAATGGGGCGCATCTATGATGTTCGGACACACCATCACACTATGGTGTTCCAGGCGGTGTTAGTTGTGAAACAATTTCCACAATATCTCAATTGTGTACCAAACTCGCAACTCAGATATTCATCTCTATGATCATATCATAGACATTTTATCCTCTTGTCACGACGATCTTCAACTTCACTCTGAAATTACTTGAACCATTCAATAATTCAGACTTGTGTTTCATCAAGTAAATATACTCAGTATCTACTCAAATCATCTGTGAAGTAAGAACATAACGATATCCACTGTGTGCCTCAGCATTGATTGGACTGCACACATCAAAATGTATTACTTCCAACAAGTTGCTTTCTTGTTCCATTTTACTGAAAATGAGGCTTTCAGTCATCTTGCCCATGTGGTATGATTTGCATGTCTCAAGTGATTCAAAATCAAGTGAGTCCAAACGATCCATCTGTATGGAGTTTATTCATGCATATATACCAATAGACATGGTTCGCATGTTTCAATCTTTTCAAAAACGAGTGAGTCCAAAGATCCATCAACGTGGAGCTTCTTCATGCGTTTTATAACAATATGACTCAAGTGGCAGTGCCACAAGTATGTGGTACTATCATTACTATCTTATATCTTTTGTCATGAACATGTGTCTCACTACGATCGAGATTCAATAAACCATTCATTTTAGGTGCAAGACCATTGAAGGTATTATTCAAATAAACAGAGTAACCATTATTCTCCGTAAATGAATAACCGTATTGCGATAAACATAATCCAATCATGTCTATGCTCAACGCAAACACCAAATAACAATTAATAGGTTTAACACCAATCTCGATGGTAGAGGGAGCATGCGATGCTTGATCACATCAACCTTGGAAACACTTCCAACACATATCATCCTCTCACCTTTAGCTAGTCTCTGTTTATTCCGTAGCTCTTTTATTTCGAGTTACTAACACTTAGCAACCGAACCGGTATCTTAATACCATGGTGCTACTAGGAGTACTAGTAAAGTACACATTTAATATAATGTATATCCAATATACTTCTATCGACCTTGCCAGCCTTCTCATCTACCAAGTATCTAGGGTAGTCCTGCTTCAGTGACCATTCCCCTCTTTACAGAAGCACTTAGTCTCGGGTTTGGTTTCAACCTTGGGATTCTTCACTAGAGTAGTCTCGATTCGTGGCAACCCAACAGACACTTTCGGAGATATCTGTAGTGCACCTTTATAGCCACCCAGTTACGTTGTGATGTTTGGCACACCCAAAGCATTCCTATGGTATCCAGGAGTTGCACAATCTCATGGTCTAAGGAAATGATACTTGACATTAGAAAAGCTTGTAGCAAATGAACTACACGATCTTGTGCTATGCTTAGGATTGGGTCTTGTCCATCACAATGACATCCAATGTCCATGGTTAGGAAACCATAACCATCTATTGATCAACGAGCTAGTCAACTAGAGGCTCACTAGGGACATGTTGTGGTCTATGTATTCACACATGTATTACGGTTTCCAGTTAATACAATTATAGCATGAACAATAGACAATTATCATGAACAAGGAAATATAATAATAACCATTTTATTATTGCCTCTAGGGCATATTTCCAACAATATATAGCCAGTTAAATTCTCAACCTAGAACGACGTGCATGACATGTAAACCAATACGGAGGAAGTATAGTAAAAATGAGGTGATTTTACCGAGCGATCGGCGGGGGAGCATGGACTGTCATGCGGTCCCACGTATCATGATGTACCAAGGCGATGCGCGTGTCCCTCTTGAGGCAGAAGCAATACTACATGGTTTGAGATGATGGCGAACCTAAGTGTGAAATAATGGTTGCTTCGTCCATCTGGGAAGGTGCGGCATTGTGATTTGATGTCTCATTGCTCATTACTACTACTTGGGCGGCACGACTGGGGTGCGTCCCCCCTGCTGTTCTGCACTGTTATATGGTGCTTGACACATCGACCCGGTTGCTATATGTCCCACATGTCGGCAACAGGAAGTAAAGAATTCATGAAAGGGAGTGTCGACAGAGGAGTACAAGACACGGCATAGTCTGTTCGAGGCAAGGAGGCAGGAAGGGAAACAAGCAAACAAAGGTTGAGTGACTTAGTTTTGGGAAAATCTGATTTTACGGAGTACGTACCCACTAGGGTTTATAGGGCTCATCTAAAACACTTACGTTTTTCCGTTTTATAAGTCTCAATTCTACTAGTAGTAGTAGTACCATCACATGTTGGATTTCGAGGTGCGTTAGATCACCCGATGCAAGCAGTGTCAAGAGAAAACTCACCTATGCATGTAGAAGTTCATGGAAATTTAGTGGTCATTCATGCATTCGTTCTAATTAATGCCTCGTTAAACATAAGTTCTTGAGAAAAACAGCGTACTAATTACTTGTGCAAACTACGAAATTAATTCAACCACTCACCGTCTACCTTGGTTGGAGAGATTTTGAAATTGAGCCATAAACTGGAAAGGAGGGAGTAGTAACTTTTGTCTCGATTACTATTTGTGGCCTTGTATAGATGCAAAATGTATTTTTATATAGTGGCCTTATATAAGTAAATGGAGGGAGTACTAAAGGACATATATATTCCAAACAATATGATAATCTCTCTAACCAAGGTAGTAGGGACGAGGAGTAAACGGAGGGAGTAGTAAGGTTTTCTCCTCGTCCTGCGAGCCACCGCGCGCGTGGGCGAGGGAGTGAGCGTAAGGCGTACAATAGTACTACTACTAGTAAGCGAGCTTCACCTCATCCTGCGAGCCACCACGCCCGTGGGCGGGGGAGACGGCGTACTAACACTACAAAAAAATACACTTCCGTGATGATACGTGTTTGTCACAGTAGGTCGCGTTTTTTGTCATGCATGTACATCCATGATGATTTTATGACAGAATCAAGATAGTCATACCTGTGCTGTCGTGGAAGTGTTCCATGACATTACCAAAATTATCATCACGGAGGTGTCCACTTCCATGACGATAAATCGCGCGTCACAGAAGTGCTTTCGTCAAGGGTGACCAACACGTGGCATCCACCGTAACGGAATGCCGTTAAGCTATCGGGTCCGGTTTTGGATCCGATAACCCGTTAACAGCCCCGACCAATGGGGATTTTCCACGTGTAAAATCACCATTGGCTGGAGGAAACACATGTCGGCTCACCGTTGGGACATATGTTATCCACTCATTGGACAGAAGGCGCCTATGATACGGCGACACGTGGCACGGCCCAACAGAGGCCCATTCCTGTGAAAAGGCCGACCCGTTTGACTTGGTCAAAAGGTGGCGGGCCGGCCCACAGAAAGCCTGTTAACGACCTGTTCGCATATAGCCCATTTACAGCCCGCTAACCCAGGGCCCGTTACGACCTCTCCGAATTAGGCCCAGTAGCGTCATTTGGGCCATCGAATATGATTCCAGCCCGTTTTAACTTCCGGCCCATGTGTGGCCCATGACTAATTTCGACCCATACGAGGCCCTTTGTAACTCTTGGCCCATTAACGGCCCATGGTGAAACTGGTCCGTAATGAACAGTGTATTACTTTATACCCATTAACGGTCCATTATTCCATTGGGCAGTTTCCAGCCCAAGTTATCTTTCGGCCTTCTCAGGGCCCATTGATTCTTGGGCTCATTTGCAGCATTCGGTTACATACGACCCGTTACTGTCATTTTCTGCTTGTGGGCCAAATTCAGCCCGTCGTTACAGTTGGCCTGTTTGCGGACCGTTGATACGTTGGGCCGTTTTCACGTCAAAAAAACCCATTGGGCTGTTTTCATAGAGTTATCAAATATGGCCTATTAACGGCCCATTATGGTCCACGAATAGTACGGCCCATGATTGGCGAAATGATGATACGCCCCGTAGAAGGCCCATGGATCCTACAACCCATATGAGGCCCATGGATAGTATGGCCCGTAGAAGGCCCATGGATCATACGGCCCGTAGAAGGCCCATGGACCCTACGGCCCATAGAAGGCCCATGAATCCTAAGGCCCGTATAGAAGGCCAATGGATCCTACGACCCGTATAGAAGGCCAATGGATCCTACGGCCTGAAGAAGGCCCATGGATCATACGGCCTGCAGGAGGCCCATGGTTACAACAGTCCGTGTGTTGCCATGATTATTTTGGCCTAGTTACCAAAAATAGGCTATTGTGGCCACTAGAAAAACACAGAAAAAGAACTGCAGTGACTACAAGCAAATAACTAAACAAGACAATAAGGAAATAAATAAGCAAGCAATTAACGCTAGCCTATTACCGCTATTACACATATTACATCCACTGGGCATCAAAGTTCACCACCAGTGCAAATATAGGGAACAAAGCAGCATATTACATACACTGGCCGTCAAAATTGGCCACCAGTGCAAATAAACGCGGCTGCAAAACAAGAGCATAACTAAAACAACTTCAGAAGAGCTCAAGAAACGTTATCCTGGGTATCCACCATGCTGGCAATATGCTTAGCAAGCTTATTAGCTTTGTTCTGTTTGGCGCCAAAATCCTCCAACGCTTGCTGTTGCACCAGAAAGTATGCATCTGAATGCTCCAGGGACTTCCGCAGTCCTTCTGCTTCTTGTCGCAGCACAGCTGATCGATGTCTTTCAGCTTGTAGTTGAGACTCAAGAAACCGAACTGATTCATACAGTGAGTTTGAATAGCTTGTGCAAGCGGTAGTGGCCAGTAACTCGAACACTAAACCAAGACAGGACTTTGGGGTTGTCTTGCTGTCTTTAAGATAGTCTTCCTTAGCTGTTTTATTAGCTTTGTTGGAGACCAACAAGGATGTGTCACTATCCTGAACCTTATCTGCATTACTTCCTTTACCATTTCTTAATAAGGCACTCTTCGCCAATATTCTGTCAGCATTCTAAAAGAAGAAACAAGCAGACACATAACAAGTTTAGCATGTACTAGTATATAAAACTCATTTCGGTGAACCAGTTCATTAGTAAGGTGGACGGGATTAAACTACCAAGTCTTCTATTGCCAAGTACTAGTACATAATAAAAGCATCAAACAAACATATATCTATGTCCTATGGTCACTGCATTGTCTTGCCAAATCAAAATAGAGACACGGTTCAAACCATATCAGTTCAAGACAAAGCAGAAGTGAAAGAATACAAAGTGTGGGAAACTACACGGCACAACAAGATTTCAGATGGGTACCACGGGTCTACATGTACAACAACACTATTGGCTTTGTTGTGATGCTAGTAATGTGCATGATATGAAAGTCAACTGTATACACAATTGAAACTGAAATCAACAGAGCTATTGATAAGAGCAAACCTATTAAAGAAACATGCGTGAACATACCTGCTATGCCATTGGAGTTTCGATTGGATCCTTCAATTTAAAAATAAGTTTGTATGAGTAAATACAGTGATACAAGAGCAAAGCAATCATAGTTAAAAAAGGCGCGCCTAAGCGAGTGCTTAAGCGCGCCTAGGCTCTAGGCGTTGGCAAAACGCATTGCGCATAACTACGCTTAATCTGTGCATAACTGCGCATAAGCATGCGCTTTGGTCAGTAAAGCGCAAGGCGGTGGCAAAACGCACAATTAATGCCTAGCACTTTTTTGAACTATGATAGCAATGGCATCTTAAATTAGAACAATTGTTCTTTAGGTTTAGGCACTTGTTCTACATGAACAGAGTACAGTAAGACGCAAGAATATAATACTTAAAAATAGAAAATGAGCTCATATACCTTACCACATTCTTGGTTCGGGACCAGTATAGAACAAGGCGTTCCCAGTCATCGTCTAGTAAATGTGTCTCAGGAGAACGTAAGGGAATTTGATGAGTTTCTTTGCCGGTGAAGTACGTTTTCTTCAGGTAATTCTGATACTGCCACCAAGCATTCTTGAAGATAGCAGAGGTATTAGCACAGGTTACCTCATCCCGAGTTTCCAAATTGGTCCTTCTCTACAGAGAAAAATGGGAAAATTTGCTGTATTATAACCATCATGGAGGTAGGATGTATGGGACGAAGCAAAGTAATTGCCATGAATAACATTACTTACACATAACTCCTGGACAAACACCTGCAACTGGCATTTTCCTTCATCTTCAGTATAATATTTCCAAGATGGGAAGATACGCACATACGATTTAACAACATGAAATGCGATAGATGCTAAACTACGACTAGCTGGTTGTGCTTCCTTCACAGGAATAGGCGTACTGACTGGTGGAGTTGGGGTTCACCGTGATAGTACTGGCCCTTTGGGCACTGGAGCTGCCTTACTAACTGCTCTTGTTTTGGAGCTCTATGGTGGAGATGGTGCTGTGTCAACAGGAACTGGGTTCTATCGGCTGGGGTTGGGGTTAGGTTGGGTGAAGCTGGTTCTCTGTCCATCGCGGTAGGGGTACAATCCGCGAGAGTTTGGGTTATGTGTGGTAGGGCTGGTTCTTGTGCATGTACAACCGGGGTGCTATCTCCACCAAGAGGTAGCACTGTTTTATTTGAAGACCGTGTTTTTAGTCCGCTAGATACTGGCATCACCCGCTCCAATTCAAATGGCTGATAAACAGGAAACATAGTTGAATGTATAGACATTGTATGAGAGACAGATGCAATAGATAGTGTGGAAAAAAGAGGGCATGAAATAGTTGACATGTATATTGTTTAACTAAAACGGACAGCATGACATAATTTCACATATATGATGTCTATCTAAACTGGATAGCATAGCATAACATAATTCAAAGATACGATGAATAACTTAACAGGATCGCATGACATAATTCACCTACATGTTATCTAAGTAATCAGGATCGCATCATTTAATTCACATATGTGATTTATATGCTAAACAGAGGGCATTCGATATGATGTCTGAACTAAGAACATGGTATTGAATATTGTGTATATGATGTCTAAACTATGCAATGCAAGACACCATATGCATGATATGAGCAGTATAACCGTGCCAAGTTAGAGCGTACACCTCAGTGGGGGAATAGGACTGGTCATCTATCTCTGAATCCATCTCTGAGGAGCTATCAGGGCCCAACAAGAGATCTGCTTCGATAGGTAGCACTGTCTGCTCTGAAGGCCTTTTTTCACTCCAGATTTTTCCATCTCCCACCCAAATGGCTGATTCACAGGAAGAGTAGTTTAATGTACAAACATTCTCGACAAATGGAAATGTAATGAAGAAAAGGCTGGGCAAGATATCATTTAAATATATGATGCCTGGTTAAACAGGATGGCATTGCACATTTCACATATATTATGGCTGGCTAAAAGACATGAGACTGCATAATTCCCATATATGATATGGAAACTAAATAGGTGGCATTACAGAACATGTTTAAACTAAGAAGATGACATATATGATGTCAAAAGTAGGCACTGCAAGGCAACATATGCATGATATGACTAACATCATCATGCCAAGGTAGAGCAAACACCTTGGGGGTAAACAAGAGTGGTCAGTGGCGTCTGAATCCGCCTCAGAACAGATATCTTCCTCTGGATTACAATCTGGAGAGGGGTGGGGAGGGTTTGCCATTGAACCCACCATGGAGCGATGTCTGCATGACATTGTATTGCCGCACAAAACTCTTCTCTTTTTCTCTACATGTTCAACATGACTGTGTACAATATCTGACATGCATACGAAAAAATATGGTGAGATTATGTAAGGAGAGCATGCAAAAATTTAGAGTGATGGTAACAACCAGTGGATCAACGTTTTTCTGTTGAACCAAAATAGCCCTAATGGATCGACGTGAATGTATAGTAATAAATGATGCAACAAGTGTACAACCTCTTTGCCGTAGCTGTGTCGACCTCAGCATCATTGGGTTGGTCACTGAAGCAGTTGAGGCAAAGGTGGCTGTCAGAGGTGTGGAGGAAGATTTGAGGAATCTGTAGATGGCGTCCAGGGCACTGCTCTGTTGTGATGGATCGTTCTGTCGTTGGAGCAGCTCCGGTGAGTCGTAAGACGTCAAGGCTGAAGCAGCACAAGATAGACATCGTCAATCTCAAGTGGGATTCTAATAGCATCTCCAATAGATGATGTAAAATGGATGTAAAATTTACATCACCAAAAACCACCTGACTACAACAGATGAGGTAAAAACTATTGAATATGAACTTAACTGTCGAAACTGAAATTTAATGTGGAATCTGAATGCTACTGTTGAAACTGAACGCAATGGTAGCAGAGAGGCACTTGACATGTAGTTTAGGGAGGGCCTGCAGTTCATCTTCAACCTGCACCCCCTGAGCCGCCAGCCACCACCGGCCGAACCACCGGCCCCAGCGCCGCCTCGCCGCCCCAAAACAACTCGCCACCGCCGCCCCAGCCAACCCTCTAGCCCCTCCGCCCCCACCCTGAACCCTAAGATAGATAGTGGGGTACCTCTCAGGCGAGCCCCGTCCCCGCTGCGGGTGGTTCTTCCTTAACTCCGGCGAGCCCCGCCAACCCCTGAAAATCGACTAACCAAAAAGTCGATTCAGTCGACTGAAGTGTGGCTTAATCGGAGCAGAGTAGCAGCACGAGTGAGGGGGAGAGCAGCAGCAGCAGCTGGGCGAGCGAGCGATCGAGCGAGAGCCAGAGCAGCAGCAGCAGCGCGAGCGAGCGAGCGAGAGCCGGAGCAGCAGCAGCAGATCCGGCTGGTATGGACGCCGCCGCCAAAGGGGCCTCGCACTGGGGGAGAGCCGCCATGGAGATGTCGCCCGTGTCGCTGGCTTCAAGGTAGCCGCTCCATGGGGGTGCAGGATGGAGCACCGTCGGCGCCGGGACGTCGAGTTAAGGAGAAGGTGCGATGTGATGAGTGTACAACCTCTTTAGTGGCGCCGAGTAGGCCTCGGCTTCGTCCGAGGAGTCGGTGAGGATGCTGCGGTTCCAGTGGAGCAGGTTAAGGCGGCGCTGTGGGGATGGAGCAGCCGCGATAGACGAGGCGATCATCGGAGCAGCTCCTTGGAGGTGGAGGACGGGGCGGCTGAACCGGCGGGACGGCGAGATGGACGACGGATCCTCATCCGGGGAGGTGGACGAGGGACGTCGAGCTGTTGCGGTGGATGATTTCATCGGGGAAGAGGCTTCGGCTGGGCAGCGGTGACGTGGCGGACGGAGGAGGGTGGGGTTTCGCGGCTGGAGCGGATAGGTTATGGCGGCTTGGGATTTCGAATGGTGAAAAGGGGGCGATGGGAGGG
The DNA here is from genome assembly GCF_002162155.2 of Triticum dicoccoides. Lineage (NCBI taxonomy): Eukaryota > Viridiplantae > Streptophyta > Magnoliopsida > Poales > Poaceae > Triticum > Triticum dicoccoides. The sequence continues at coordinate 230,889,383 of NC_041385.1, read as the reverse complement.
GGTGAAGCATGACTTAGGGACGCGCTTGTCCAAAATGTAGGGTGTGTTACAAAAGTACCCCCCACCGATTTGAACTAGCGGCCCTTTCAGCTCAGGGTTAGAAGGGGGATTTCGCGTGTCGGGATTTGGCAGCTGGAGGGAGTTTTCGCGTGTGTTGTAATTTCAGGATAGCAAGGCGCGGGTTGTGAAGCGCCAGTTTTGGGAGCACGATATCTGAATTTTTGGGATATAACAAGACGCGGGTTGAATTTTAGGGACAAGCCTAACGTGTAGTAATATTGTACTTGTACATACCAAATCAATTCGCACTTCCCTCAACCAAAAAGAAAACGAAAAAAATAAAACTATTCACACCACACAAAGAGAGAGTCTTGCCCCGTTTTACTATACAAATGCTATTCAAAGCTACTCCCTCCTTCCATCTATATAGGGCCTAATGCGTTTTTCGATGCTAACTTTGACCAAATATTAGAGCAATGATATATTACATGCAACTTACACAAAGCACACCGTTAAATTCCTCTGTGAAAGGTTCTTTCAATGATATAATTTTCACATTGTGCATGTCATGTACTATTAATCTTGTCAATAGTCAAAGGCGGTCTTAAAAATCTCATTACGCCCTATATAGATGGAAGGAGGGAGTATGAATCCATGTTATGTCCAATTAATTTTTTTGCTTGCTGTATAATGCATGTAACCTACTCATACCAACATTTTAGTGCATTCCAAATGTCTATACTACCGCTGCAATTCAAACTAAATTTGAATTCGTTTCTCTATTTCAATAAGAATCTACACTCATGATTGTTGCCAACTTCAACCATGATAGTTTCCTTGCTATCCGCCAGATATAAATCGGACGGCCTATAATGCAGGATGGCAGGTACACCATCATCAACAACTCCGTTTTTATAAGAGTAGAGATAAAATATATTAAATGTAGTATAACATGTTCATAACCACACCATGTGTATCACCGTTATATATATTCACACATGCGTCGGTTTAAAACACTATGATAAATTCTTGAAATATCTGAATTCGCTTTTTATAATGAAGTATATATGATCTCTATTCGTCTTTTACACCCACACAACCCTCTTATCTTTGTAGCTAGCGCTAACTTTCTCTTGTGCATGCACACTCCCACATCCCTCTCACCCTCCCTCAGCATTCTCTAGCTCCATCGCGCAAATTCGTCTTTTCACTTTAGGTTGTTCAACCATGGTGTGTGTAGGCCCCCAGCTCCTTCTTTACGACACACATCGATCGATATGCCTCTCTAGCCAGGTGTGCCTAGCACAAACACAAGCTTCCCCTCTTCTCTTGTCACCGTCCATGCCTCACTCCCGCCACTCTTTTCATCATTCTCGTACTCGCACACTCCTCCCCCCTCGATATAGTATGCCTCTCGTACCACCTCCTAGATGCATCCCTCTCTCTCTATCCTTCTCCTAATGCCTCATTTGCTTCTAACACACACATGCATGTATACAGATCGATCTCCCAACATATACCTAGATCGACTTTAACTACCCCCCATCGATCGACGTACCTCACAAGTTATGTCTCTCCTTTCTCTAACAAAGGGCGATTGATCTTCCTATGTAGTTACTTCTGCTTACCACAGCCACATCGTCCCCCCTCATCATTCGTGCATGCCTCCTGACCCGTCTCTCACACGCACATGCACAGACAACAAGCAGCCATCTCCTCTCTTATTGATATTGCAGACGTGCCCTCCGTTTGTCTAGCAAGCCTATCCCACCATTTGTTAGAAGCAACTCCACTACCACCCCCTCCAACACTCTAGCTCTGTCTCTCTCCCAACCTTATTCCTCTCCTGCACATATGCATGGATGCTGATCGATCTCCCTTAATACATGAGGTAGATCGATCTCCTTAATACAAGAGGTAGGCCTCTCTCCTCCTCCACACATATACCAGCCATTGTACCTCTATAGTTAATTGGGCCTCCCTCTTCCCCCCAGACACCGATAGTCGAGCGCTGCAGGTAGGTATCCATGCCATAGAGACAAACTGCACATGTCCCCTCTCACGTTCTAGTAGGCCAGCCACTCTATATCTTTGACGTGGGCACACACAAATTTGATGGCACTCTTTATCGATCGCGTGCGCGCACACACACACATCATCCCTCTCTTCGATTCTATGGACACCTCAAGCCGATGATACCTCCACTCTCTTCTCGTGGATCGCCCCTCTATATATATGTTATATCCAGGACTCTATTTCACACACATTGCATATGTTACATTTTTTGATTGCCCCCCCCCAAAAACTCTCAAGAACCCACACACTATATCTCTCTAGGTTTGTATCTCTCTCACACAACCCCACGTAGGTGGTGTACGTATACAAGAAGAGAATAGGTGCACCGTGCACGTACTCACGCTTCGTTCCCAGCCACACCCGTGCGGGTACACGGTCGAGCTCATTTCTTTATGAAATGGCAGCCCATATGCTAATTTGAATGCATATAGTGGTTGTTTACCTAGGGAGTTCATGTACCACGCGTGCATGAAACAAAGTTCGACTTGACGCGTTGCCGCGTTATTTTTAAATAAAGTTATAGCGCTCAATGGCACGTACACAAAATATAATACAATTTTTATGGAGAAAAAGGTAGTCCGCTCACTATATACAATGGAGCCTGCCTGCCTGGTTTGTCGCTCTTCAGAGTATCTCACACAAGGCTGCGGTGGCCTCTCTCTCTCTCTCACCGTTGGTCACTGATCCAGCCGCATCCCGTCCGCCGGGGGAAAGGGAGTGCGGTGGCCTCTCTCTCTCTCCCACCGTTGGTCACTGATCCGTCCGCATCCCATCGGCCGGGGGAAAGGGAGGAAGTGCATCATTTCTCTGTTCGACGGCGCCGAGGCAGCACGTCCCGATCTACGGTACATGCCGTTCTCTCTGACCAAGCTCCGGCGCGGCAGGGCCTATGCCACCTGCTCGCAGATTCCGCCTGCCGCCGCTCGCCTAGTTACATCCCGACGACCTCCAGGTATCCCCTTTGGCCTTGCTCCACTGCCCGTCTTCCCATGTCGCTGCATGTGGATCTTCCATAGTTCTTTGCCCAAAACATAGCTCGTCCGGCGTACTTTCCATATTGCATTCTCGTCCTCACACCGTTTTAGACAAACACAACCGTGTTGTTATCTTCCCATAGGACAAGGAATATGCTTCTTTTTTGTCGTCGCATGTGTCATCAACTATTATTGGCCAGTAATTGTTTCCTTTCTACCTCTTTTTTGCAAACAGGGCTATCCATTTCACCTCGTTGCTATTGCGACCTTTTGGTGAACTGCACAAATCACTTTTTTCTTAAGAGTGTTTTGTGCAGTTGTACTAAAATGTCACACGGGCAACGTCTCTACATTTCAGTGCGACTGCACAAAGGGAGATTGGTTTTGCTCTACCCTCCTCATCCAACTCTGAGCCTAATCTTCTCCAACTAGTTAGTCTTAAGAGAGACAGCAAAGGTGACCGGCTTCTATTTGTGTGTTTATTGTTTCATCAGCAGTCCTCTATTATCGTAATCACACTTAATATCTTTGGAACAGGGACGCTCAGCTCTATTTTAGTGGAACTGCACAAAATGATCGGAATGTTGCATGCTCCAGACAACTACTTTTTTCCCAACATGCCTTGTTGATTTAGACAGAGCTGGGGGGACGTTGCTGCCAATGAAAGCATGGATAAATTTTAATTTAACACCTTCTCACAACTCTGTCTTCAGTTGTGATGTAATTATTAGCTCTGATATGCTAATAATTGACATGCATAAGCAAGGAAGTTAGTTTTTTATTGTTTCCTAAAGAGCATCGATGGCAAGACACACGAAACAAAAGCTGAAAGCTCACACCATTGTACAATTTCATGTCACTGGAAAATAATTTGTATAGTACGTCAATTATGTAAACAAATGATGGAAGCTTGATAGCATTGCCAGAAGCCTCTTCATCATCCGGGTCCATGTGCCATGCACAAAATTATACTCCTTCGTTCCTAAATATTTGTCTTTTTACAAATTTCAAACGGGCATATTTTAGAGTGTAGATTCACTCATTTTGCTTCGTATGTGTACTCCCTACGTTCCTAAATATTCTATTCATCTTTCTAGAGATTTCAACAACTGACTACATACGGAGCAAAAAGAGTGAATCTACACTCTAAAATATGTCTATATATATCCGTATGTAGTAGTCCATGTGAATCTCTAAAAAACAAATATTTGAGTAGTCACTCATTGAAATCTCTAGAAAGATAAATACTCCAGAGTATATTTAAGAACCGAGGGGGTAGTGCACAACCACATGGGAGACTCAACCCGGTCGTTGCGCTGCATTAATAGTGAGTAATGAGAAGTGAAATCATAAGCCCCACCTTTCCCACTGTAAGTTGCTCGGAAGAAGCAACCATCAATACACTCTTCTTTGAATCCGCTCATACTACTCCATCCGTCACTGTTTATAGAGCGCACTTCAGAAAAAAGAAAAAAAATCTGTGGGACCAAGGCGACTAGCGATCGGCCTGAAAAATAGCATTGGTAGTCATAGCATGGCGTCTATTACTAGAGGGAATACTGCGTACACACATGCATGCAGTGCTTCCACCCCGGGTACACACATGCATGCACTTACTCCACTCTGTAGTAGTACTCCCTCCTTTCCGGCTTATAGTGCTCAATTCAAAAATCTCACCAATCAAGGTAGATGGCGAGTGGTGGAATACTTTTTGTAGTTTTGCAAAAGCACCTAATTAATGCTCTTGTTATCCTCAAAAAAATATGTTTATCAATGCATTAATTGCAATGCATGCATGCATAAAGTACATGCATTGGTCAATTTTCTCTTAATACATGCATGCAATGATTTAATGCACCTTGGAATCTGAACATGTGATGGAAAACAACCAAATTGAGCCTTATAAAATGGAAAAACTAAAATTTTGAGATAAGCCCTATAAACCGGAAAGGAGGGAGTGCATGGAGAGAAAATTGTGGACTTGATTGCGGTTACCACGCCCTAATTAATTGAGCATTAAACCAAACGCGTCTAAAGTCTCTCTCGTGGTGGAAACGCATTAAGAGAAATGCATCATAATGAAGCGCGCCCTGTAAACTGTGACGGAGGGAGGAGTAGTATGAAGGTGCAAAACCAAGTACGCGTATGGCCAGTCGGTCAACGTACCTCCTCTTGGCATATCACTGACATGTGGGACAGGAGTGTGAGCAAACCGATCTCAATTGACGGCAAAGAGCCAACCCGCCGTTCCTTGAGAGAGACGAGGAGCGAGAACACACAGACGGGCTCGCACGGAGGCCAAGATATATTCGAGCATGGTTGGTTGATCGATATCATTCATTACATGTTGGGCTGCCGTTTTCCGCCCTTCTCCGGTATAAATGTGTACTTTATCAGAGATGAAAAAAAATAAGAGTACAGACGCTCCACCATGTGGTTCTAGTAGTAGTACTACTCGTACTACTACGCTTGGCTCTTCGCCTCTTCGTGAAGTCGAACAATGATGGTACTCCACATGTTGGGTACTACAATGTATGCCTCTGACAATCTGACACCGAATGGACTGATGCATGTCCACCGAGGGTAGATTGCATTAGTCAAAAGGCGTAAGCGAGCTTCACCTTGTCCTGCAAGCTTCTCCTCGTTCTGCGAGTTGACGGGACACACCAAAAAGTAGTGCTAGTCCATACTCCCTCCTTTCCGGTTAATATGGCTTAATCTTTTTTGCGGGTAAATGAGAGAGCTTTATTCATATATAAGCATTCTTAGGACAATCAGCCAAGTTACTGGTCACTAGGAAGCGAGGTACCCTGCAAAAAAACAAGTAGGAAGCGAGGTGTTTCATCAAGCCAGCTCTCGGCCACATTCAAAGTGCAGCAAGCACGGTTCGCACGAAGATGCGCCGCAAGGTTTGCTGACCTGTTTACATGCTGAATAACAAAAAAAGAGGAAATATTATCGAGCGCTACTATTTGTAATAGGATATGAGCCAGAATTAAGCGAGAATTGTGGCGAGTGTTCCATGCAATCAACTTCCATTATCACATGCGAGAACCCTCGAAGAGAACCAAATGTGTTGAAGATTGCTTTGTCACATTTTAAAATTATAATAAGAGTGCAGACGCTCCTCCATCTCGTTCCTAGTACTAGTATAGTACATACCTTTATAGACTATAGTAGTAGTACTAGTACTACTAGTAAACTTTGCACTTGGTTGTTCGCCTATTCAGGAAGTCGAACAATAATAGCACTAGTAGTATAGTGTATGCTTCTGGCAATCTGACACCGAATTAATTGTTGCACGTCCATCGCCTGAGCGAGGGAGAGCTTGCATTAGTAAAAAGTTTCTCCTTGTCCTGCGAGCCACCGCGCGAAAGCTTCTCCCGTCCTGCAACCTTCTCCTCGTTCGGTAAGTTGACGGGACACAGCAAAGTAATGCTAGTCCATACTGCCTCCTCTCTGGTTAATATGGCTTAATTTCAAACGAGATAAATACATTGTATGTCACTGTATATTTGTAAAAATACGGTCAGTGGTCTTCATAATACGCTCATTGCACTCAATATATATATTTTCCGGTGTTTATACGGTCACTAGCTCACCCTGACTGAGTATGTGTGTGCATGCACGTGTAGGTTGAGCACTTGAGCGTGACCGTGTGTGTTCCGTCGTGTGCTCGGACATGCCTGCATTAGGGCGTCGCATGTGTTTTTGCGTCCATGTGTACGTGTGACTGTTGCATACACGTAGGGGGAGTATGTGTAGGGGCCACTAAGGAGCAGTCAAATCACACAGTAAGTTAGTCGGAAGAAGCAACCATCTTTTCACTCTTGAATGACACGTACGCAATATAAAATGGTTGATATGGAGAGAAAAAGAAAACCACTATATATACACTAGCAGGAGCCTAAGCTACAAGCGTGCTTGCTCAAGCATAGAACAACGGGCCTGATCCCGCAGCTGGGGGAAGGGAACAATGTTCTGCGTAGACGCGGTCGACATCGGCGAGGGAGAAAACCCACAGTCGGTGCGTCCCAATCGGGGATCACCGCGGTATGGGCCGATGCCGTGTCCCAACCGCCCTTCTAGCTACAGCCCGATGTCCCAGGTAGTCCATCTTCCTTTTGAAGACGGCTTGCTCCACTGCCGTAGCTCCATCTCCATGTCGATCTTTCTCTACTTCTACCGGCTTCTACTTGTGATGAGTTTATGTCTCATGAACTAGTGCCAGTACTATTATTCTAATCACACTTCTTCAATATGTTTGCCATCAGGGATGCTCAGGTCGATTTTAGTGGAACTGCACAAAAGCATCATATGATCAAAGGGTGCCAGCCGTCTTTCCTTCGACAGGTTCTACCTGGCCAGGAAATTAAATCATGTTTAGGGTTTAGGGTTTAAGTCGTAGTGACCCCATCAGTAATTTTTCTTTCGTACATGCTCTCACAACTTTTTTCTTTGGTTGTGAAGTAAATATTGGCTATGATGTGTGAATCATTGAGATGCATCAGCATCCGTGTTAGTTTTCCTTTGTATTTGATGGAATGTTTTAACGGGGCAACCTTGGAATAGGAATGAAAATTGAGTGGAAAGTTTCCGTTTTTTTGGAGAAAAAATGGAAACGGAGAGAAACCAACATTTCGTTTTATTGGATAGCGCCATCGAGCAAAACCAACATTTAAATCACGTCTATCGTGTTCGTGTCTCACCCTCCTCCACGGCTCGACCCCACACGATCGCTCGGCATGCCACTCACCGCAAACCGAGTATACGATAACTTTCCTGCCTGCTTGTCGATGGATCGCGCCATGGAGTACTAGCACTACTGGAAGAGATTGACGAGTTGGGGGAGGACAGCTAGCTATAGCACGGACTCCCAAGAACTTTTTACATGCATGTTGTAGCCGGCTATTGCGACCTTTGAACGCGGAGGAGCCGCGTGCACCCGAAAGCGCTGCAGGCGACGCTCTCTCGGCCGGCGCGCCGCTTCAATGCCGATGCCAGTGAGAGGTCGCGTCTGCTCTGTCCGGGCATGAATGCGGCACTGACTGTTTCGGGCGGGAAGCACGCGCAGGTGATGAAGAGGGTTCGGGTTGGTCAGGACCGGCCGTGGCAGCGGTCCGGACGTCCGCAAACAAGAGATGTTGTACGTTAATATTGCTGCGTATATAATTAACAACGTAAATAATGTGCCAGTTGGACAAATATGATTGGAGATGGAGATGGAAATGGAATTTTTCGTAAACATGGATATGCATGTCTATGTCTATGTGTGTGTGCACGACGACTCTCGCGACCTGGAAGCGGGGGCGTGTTTTTGATCGAGTTTTCTTTCTTGGTATGTTAGAAAATCAGTTTGTCTAATTCACATCTAGATGTTATTTAAGGATATCACATCTAAGCTCCCAGAAGTATATAATGTAGCAACAAGAAACAAAAAAAACTAGGACAAAAAAATAGACCACAAACAGAGTGGACATCAACTTAGATGTGACATAACTATGTCACATCTAGATGTGTCCTAGACAGACCCTTAAAAAATTGTCCGCCAGTTTTCATTTCTTTTTTCCGGGAACGCGCGTATTCTATTTAAAACCACTGCTATGGAGAGATTTTTTTACTCCATTATAGCCTCTTGTTTGATAGAGTTTCTCGCATCTCGCTCTCTCACCCTCTCCATATCAAAACAAGATGACAGTGTCCACTCTATCTCTCTCCTCACCGGTGGTCATAGATCCGGCCGAATCCCATCCGCTGCGGGCAGTGAGGAGGTGCAGCGTTGACAATGTCGCTGTCGGCGATGGAGGAATCCGATGCGCGCCGTCCTGTCAGAGCCGGCGCTGGCGCGGACGAAGATCCTCCGCGCCTTTGTTCACTACCGTCGTGTGGGCGGATCCCGCCCGCCCGCCTAAACGGCATCTCGCCCACCTGAGGTATAACTTCTTGTATTGGTCCAGCTCCCTAGGTCGTTGCGTGCGGGTTTTCTTCTATGCGACTACTCCCCAGCTCCCCATGCATAGTAGCTAGGGTTCATCGGCTGGTCCAACATCACCTACTAGTACTATTATAGAGGAAATGCCACTCAAAAAGTTGTCCTGATTTATGCCTCGGTAGAGGTATACATGTTGTTTCGACAAAAAGTACATGCTGGTTGTGCGGTCATTGTCCATATGGTGGTAGTACTATCACTGGTTAAATGAAGAAATGCTTTTTTCTTGCGTATCCTGGTTTAGTTCCCATCAAGATAATTATGATGCTTCTGTTTGTTGGCGTACTTTTCAATAATTCTTATTGACAATTGAGATGTCGTTGCTAATCTTGTAAAACAAAGTAACAACACTATATCCCTTTTTTATATTTTTGGAAACAGCGATGCTATCTCCATACCCGGGCATGTCTTCCTCAATTTTAGTGGAACTGCACAAAATTCGATGGCCATTGTTGTTCCGCCTCACTGTCCTTTGCCACGTGGTTCTTCCTTCCTCGAGCTTGATTACTGAGAAGAAACAAACCACAATGAGGATTTGTCTAACTTCATAGGTACCTCACCCAAACTTGATGCCAAATGGATGATGCATCACCATGATGACCTATTGATGCTCATGGTTACGCCTCATGGTTGCGTCGGCTGGTGAAGCTGATCGATTTTCAATGAAAAACAAGCTGTCTTCCATCAGTGCTCTGTGCTTGTTACGCACAAAGATGATATCCTTCGTCAGTTCACCTTGGTTGCGTTGGAGACGCAGTCGTCTTTCACGTTGGTGCAATTTTATCACACAATTGGCTATGAACCAAATGTTTCCTCGAAGAAGGATCGACGTTGGTACTAAGAGCATAAGTTTTGTATTGATTTCTAAGCCTTCTCACAACTTTGTCTCCAGCTCCCCTGTAATTTTATTTGTCCAGCTATTAACTTTGATTTTAAAAATGGTGTGGACTAAAAACCCGGATGGACGTAGTAGCCCTCCATTTTTATTTACTCCGCATATTAGATTTGACTGAAGTCAAACTTTGTAATACTCTCAAACCTTTCCGATAATTGAAATTAAAATTCTTTATTTGTACACACTCTCACACGTTTCCGATAATTTGGCGCATGTGTGGTTGTTCACTTAAGGGAGGGTAGTGTACCGCACGTGAAGGACATGAAGTGCGACCAGGACGCGTGGGCGCGGATCGTTAGTTCATCGGAAGTAGTAGTAGTTTTCTTCACTGTACATTAAATAAAGAGTTTCGTTTCATACTTACACAATTTAAAACGATTGTTATGGAGAGAATAAGAAAACCACTCCACTATATATTAGTCGTATACACGATAGTAATATATGGACGCAGCTTCATTGACTTAGTGCACCTACCTTTGGGTTTATGACAGGTGGGCCCAAAATGTGGCTGGCTCACCTGCCATACAGCCAAAAGCAGGTGCAGTGAAGGCACCAGAGCTCAGTCCGTACTATAGTAGTATATATATAAGATGGAGCCTCAGTGCTTGTTTGCTAGGGTTTGCACTCTCCACACTCTCGCCGCACTACATATATGTATACACGCTGGAGGCTCAGCGTTCATTTGCTAGGGTTTGCTATATTCACAGTCTCTCACCCTCTCTTCACCAGATCTAAACAAGACTGCGTTGGCCTCTTCTCTCTCTCCCCCCTCACAGCTGGTGAAGGAGGCGTCCGTATCCCGTCGCACCGGGAAGGGGAGGAGGTGCAGCGTTCACTCTATCGCCTACGGCGAGGGAGACAATCCACTGCAGGTTGCGCTGTTCTCTTTCACCCAGCGCCTGTGTGAGAGGGCCACCGACCCCTTCTTCCTCGCTGCCGTACATAGTGTGGGCAGATCCGGCCTCCCGCCGCACGCCTTGCCACATCCCGACGACCCTAAGGTATAAGTTCCTTTGAAACCGTCGTTGCTCTAGCTGCATGTGGATCTTTTTCGATCTGTAGTCGTGTGACGCCCGGATAATTAAGCTACAGTGATCCCCCGCTAATGATGCCATGTCACCTCGGTTACTGTTGATAAACTCTACATAATTCAAAACCGAAACAATTTCAAAATTTAATTAAAGGAAAACAATAAAAGTTTTCAAACATTAAAATAAAAATGTTTAATTTGTACTAAATATTACATAGATAATTATGGTGTAGAGGACACAGCTTTATAAAATGCATAAATATTTTAAATTGAATTAAAACAGTAGAGAAAATAAAGAAACGGGAAAGAATAAAAACAGAAAACCAAACTACAAAATACAAATAAAAAGAGTAGAGGCCCCTGGCCAACTGGGCTAGACGGCCCAGCTGGCCGACCCGCTGGCCCACTCGGCCGGCCCACTCGCCCTGGCCTATATGGCCTCGTACCCCAAACCCTAATCCCCCGGTCGCCCACTCCCACCACACTCGCTCCACTCCCCCTCTGCCCCCTCCACGATCTAGATCCGATCGGGGGCGCTCGACGCCACCGCCGTCCAGAACCCCCGCTGGAGCCGCCCCACCACGCCCCTGCCGTCATCGGTGCCGCCTCCCCGTCTCTGTCTCCGTCGCTCGTCCTCATCCCCTCCTCACTGGACGCCGTCGACGCTCGCCGGCCCCCAACTGCGCCGCCCCGCCGCTTGCCATCGACGCCCGCCTCCTCATCTCCTCCCCACCGCCCGACGTGCTCGACTCCGGCGCCGCATCGCCAATGCTTGGAGGACCTTCCCGCCGTCGCCGTTCGTCGGGGCAACCTCACCGAAGCTCCCCTGCCTCGACCCCGCCGTCGCTGGAACGCCACCTCGACCCCCTCCTCGTCGGACCTACCGACCTCCATCGAGCCCGCTGCCATTCCCCCTACGGCCCCAGTGAGCCCCCTCGCTCCCTCCCTCTCCCTCGCGCGCTCGCGCTCGTCGCCGTGGTCCCCGCCGATCTCGCCCGCGGTTGACGCGCTCCGGCTGCGTCCGATGCGCGCTCACCGCGCCCCCCCGCGCCATCCCGCATGCGCTGCGTCCGCCTCTACTCCCGACCGCACTCCCCGTGCAGCCCCTATCGCCGCCCGGCCACCACCGCCTCCATCCCGCGGCGCCTGGCCGCGCCCGCCAGGGCCGTCGCCGTCCGGGGCCTCCCCTGCTCCCCGCCTCCTGCCGCTGTCGAGCGAGGCCGCCGACGCAGTTGGACCTCGCACCCTCGCTGCGGTGACCTCGGGCATGGGCGCCCATTGCCCGAAACCGCCACGCCCGCACCCGGCGCCCAGCGCCCACTAGCACCCGAACCCACTAAGGCCCCTGGGGCCTATGACAGATGGGCCCCACGCCCAGAACGTTTTAATAAAAAAGGAAAATAAAATAAAAATAATTAATTAATTAATTAATTAATTAGTGGATTAATTAAGTTAATTATTCATGTTTAATTAATCTAATTAACTAGTTAGTTTACTTAAATAGAAATTAGTTTAACCTAAACCCTAATCAACCTAACAGTGTATGACAGGTGGGTCCCACTGGGCCCACACGTCAGTTTGACTAGTCAACACCTCTGTTGACTGCTGATGTCATGCTGATGTCATGATGACGTCAGCAAACACTGTTATGGATAATGTTGAATTAAATTAAATTAATTAAAATTCTAAAAATGATTTAAATCTTTTAAAATTAATATAAAATAAACCGTAGCTCGGATGGAAAAACTTTGTATATGAAAGTTGCTCAGAATGACGATAGGAATCCAAATACGCAGCCCGTTCATCCGCCACGCGTCCCTAGCGTAGTGAACCTGCAACATTTCACCTCCGGTTCATCTGACCGAAAACACGAAACACCGGGGATACTTTCCCGGATGTTTCCCCCTTTCGTCGGTACCACCTACTGCCGAGTTAGGGCACACCTAGCACCGCGTATTGCCATGTTACACTTTGTGATGCTTTGATTGCTTTGTTATTTATTGTGTTCCCCCTTCGTTACTTCTTTCCGGTAGACCCTGAGACTGCCGGTGACCCCAGTTCGACTACGGAGTTGACGACCCCTCCTTCTTGCCAGAGCAACCAGGCAAGCCCCCCCCCCTTGATCACCAGATATCGCCTATTCTTCTCTATACCGCTTGCATTAGAGTAGTGTAGCATGTTACTGCTTTCCGTTAATCCTATTCTGTTGCATAGCCTGTCATTGTTGCTACAGTCATTGATACCTTACCCGCAATCCTAAATGCTTAGTATAGGATGCTAGTTTATCATCATTGGCCCTACATTCTTGTCAGTCTGCCTTGCTATACTATTGGGCCGTGATCACTCGGGAGGTGATCACGGGTATATACTATACATATATACATACTACAGATGGTGACTAAAGTCGGGTCCGCTCGAAGAGTACCCGCGAGTGATTCACGGATTGGGGGCTGAAAGGACCTTTGTCCCGACGGCCCTCTGGGTGGATCTTTGTGGCAGAGCGACAAGGCAGGTTGAGACCACCTAGGCGAGAGGTGGGCCTGGCCCTGGTCGGCATCCGCGGTTGCTTCATAATAACACGCTTAACGGGATCTTGGTATTTGATCTGAGTCTGGCCATTTGGTCTATACGCACTAACCATCTACGCGGGAGTAGTTATGGGTATCCCGGCGTCGTGGTATCAGCCGAAGCCTTCATGACGTCAGCAACTGAGCGGCGCACGCCGGATTGGACTGGAACACCACTAGGCTAGGTCTGCTTCCGGCCGCCCACGCAACATGCAGGTGTGCTCAGGGCGATGGGCCCAGACCCCTGCGCGCTTAGGTTTAGACCGGCGTGCTGACCTCTCTGTTGTGCCTAGGTGGGGCTGTGATGTGTTGATCTTCCGCGGCCGGGCATGACCCCGTAAAGTGTGTCCGGCCAAATGGGATCAAGCGTGTTGGGTTATGTGGTGCACCCTTGCAGGGAAGTTTATCTATTCAAATAGCCGTGTCCCTCGGTAAAAGGACGACCTGGAGTTGTACCTTGACCTTATGACAACTAGAACCGGATACTTAATAAAACACACCCTTCCAAGTGCCAGATACAACCCGGTGATCGCTCTCTAACAGGGCGACGACGAGAGGATCGCCGGGTAGGATTATGCTATGCGATGCTACTGGAGATGCTACTGGAGATGCTACTTGGAGATGCTACTTGGAGGACTTCAATCTACTCTCTTCTACATGCTGCAAGACGGAGGCTGCCAGAAGCGTAGTCTTCGATAGGACTAGCTATCCTCCTCTTATTCTGGCATTCTGCAGTTCAGTCCACTGATATGGCCTCCTTACACATATACCCATGCACATGTAGTGTAGTTCCTTGCTTGCGAGTACTTTGGATGAGTACTCACGGTTGCTTTCTCCCCCCTTTTTCCCCCTTTCCTTTCTTTCTGGTTGTCGTAACCAGATGCTGGAGTCCAGGAGCCAGACGCCACCATCGACGACGACCCCTACTACACTGGAGGTGCCTACTACTACGTGCAGCACGCTGACGACGACCAGGAGTAGTTAGGAGGATCCCAGGCAGGAGGCCTGCGCCTCTTTCGATCTGTATCCCAGTTTGTGCTAGCCTTCTTAAGGCAAACTTGTTTAACTTATGTCTGTACTCAGATATTGTTGCTTTTGCTGACTCGTCTATGATTGATCACTTGTATTCGAGCCCTCGAGGCCCCTGGCTTGTATTATGATGCTTGTATGACTTATTTACGTTTTTAGAGTTGTGTTGTGATATCTTCCCGTGAGTCCCTGATCTTGATCGTACACGTTTGCGTGCATGATTAGTGTACGATCGGATCGGGGGTGTCACAAGTTGGTATCAGAGCCGACTGCCTGTAGGAATCCCCCTTCCCAACTCATTGGCCGAAGTTGAGTCTAGACATTGCAAAACATTTACTAACATGGCCGGGTGGCTCATGGGCCCACGTCGCCATTGGGTGGTATTAGGATCTTTTACTCCTCGATCTTTACTCTGGGACTCTGAGCTCTCTTCTATTCGGGTTAAATGATTTTGCTAAAAACAAAACTAACTTTAGGTTCTCGCAAGTACTTTCTCTCGGAGAGCCCCTTGTTACCAATGACCGCCTGCTGCACCAGAAGATTCTGAAGATACTCTATGATGTGCTCTCGAGACTATGTGTCATCGCTTTTGCAATTCACTTCCATCGATAAATCCCTCTGGATAACTGCTTACACCTATCGTTCATATTGTCTTCCCCAGTTGCTCTTGTTTTTACAAGATGTCCTGAAATACTCTTCGATATTCCGAGAATTCTTTATGCTTACTGCCCTGCAGTTCCTTGCTGCATGAATACCCCTACGGATAATTACTCGCGCTTGCCGAGTATTCGTTTGTCCAAAGTTGCTCATGTGTTTCACAAAAATACATTCAAATACTACCCGATCTTCCGAAAATCCTGAGCAGCCTATTGCTCTTGAAATTCTTGCTTACTTGCATTATGGTTAATCCCATAAGTCTCGTAATCTTAATGGCATCCCTTGTCATTATCATTTTGAGTCTGTTGACTCAACATGTTTGCGAATACACGCAATCATCATTGATCCTTATAAATTACCTTTCCGACTGAGCTGCCATTCTTTTAACTAGAATTGGTTCTCGACCAATCCAATTGCCGTTGATTGTACCCTAAGGCTATTCAACTTATCCATCCCTAATCAGAGCATTACTTCTGATCCTTCGATTTGGATTCATAATTCCTTTGCATTTATGCTTCGAATTAGTCAGATGATTCTATAACCTGGTGCATTTGCATTCTTTCCTTTTTTGGTTGGGTAGCGATACTCACATCAGATCCTTTGTGGACCATCAAATCCTTTGTTGGATTATTATCCGACAGTGTCCTTCATATTCAAATAATCTTGTGAGCCTTTCCACGGATATATAAAGCCTTGTTAATTTGTATCCTCTGTTTTCTCAACCATGCTCTGTTCTCGAGCTGGTGGTATTTACTATTGAAGCTTGTGGTATATGTTTCCACGATACCCTAACGGGTTGAACCTATGCATTCCTTAATATGTGTGAACTCGAAAGTTTTCACAAGTCATACTCTTCTGGTATTTTGCTAGATAAAATTTCAACACTACAACTTCTTCAAAAGTGAGAGGTGAATGGAAGGTTATACATTGAAGAAGTGGGAGTCGACCTTGAACTTTGTGTTCATGCCCATGGACACGATGTGGGACCTACCATAGAAGCTTCTTGTTATAATAACTATTTCGTTGATATAATATCATCTGGTATCTGTGAATTGATCCTATGCAATCGTGGTTCCGACCATGTTCTCCTTCAAATACCATTTCTTGTGCAAGTTTAAGCACTTGTCTTCTGTGGAGTAATACCCCAGTCCAACCTCTACTTTGATTTGTCGTCGAGTATTACCCCCCTGGTATCTCAAGATTATCACGGAACTGCATAACTTCTTATGAGTTCTTCATCAAGTGCTACATTCTCATTGATTCCTATTTTTCATGGGCTTTGAGTTATTAAACACTCAAAGACACCAATAACTGAATCGAGTCCGCATCGCGATTAAACAAGTCTTGGTAACCTTCATTACTTACGAGTTTGAACTCAATCACGTCATTCCTAGCCTGTTTGGCTATATCCTTGTCGTGCCGATTTTAACTGTGCTACCTGGTCCTTCTTCCCAGAGCATAATTTTTGACGATGAGCTAAGCTTATGTCCATCTTCCTCATCATATCATTTCGCTTTGGGCAACAAGCTTGCTTTGGAGTTTGTGTCATACCCATGGTTTCAATAACCTGTTGCTTCATCATTCCTTTGACTTGATGTCATCGCCAATTGATTACATCTTCATGAATTCTCTCGACAAATGTGTCGTGCTCATCATCAGCATTCTGAGCTCTTGCTGGATATCAATGGAATTCAAGATGAGAAAAACAATCCTTGCCCTCGATGATTAGTGTTATCATCGACCACTCTACTACCTTTCCTCTAACACAAACTTGTTCTTGTTTCGTGTTATACCTTGAGTTCCTTGCTATCCAGCAATTGTTCTTCTTTACATCGGAGTATTGCCATCTTTTATGTCAAGAATGTCGTGAGAGTTTCACCACCTCTTAAGGAATTCTTGATACAGTGATGCTTCTCACCATCATAATTCTTCTCTTGGTCCCCGTGTTGAGTGAACTCTGTTATGATAATTTAATATCTCTAGCAACCTTGCTACTTCAGAGTTAATGGACAATAATTCCAATGTAGTGTGCTGGTTGCTAAATTTCCATTTTGACGTTGGTCGTGCAACCCAGCCCATATTTCGGGTGCCCCTTTCAACCAATATTTAATTGTGTATGTTTTCATCGAGCATACATCATTATATCGTTTGATCTGACAAGTGTTGCCACCTTGTTCACATCATTATGGAAATCCATCTTTTGTTAATCTCGATGAATAGTCGCTGAGTCCATTAGCCAGCTCCTCGTCTTCTCCTTGGTTTAATGTTGAACTCTTGTTTCGGAATTCGCTTCCATAGTTCATTCTCCGAGAATCTTACAATGTCATCTCATCAATTTGTGTTGCACATTTTCTTCTCAGACATCCTGAGTCTGAGGTATCCTGACACCAATCATATCTGAATCTCGGTCAGATATGATGGATGGGACATGTCCCCAAGAGTTATAACATTGGTCTCTACATAACCTGGTAAGGTGGTGTCTTTGTTTAGCACCCCTGGCCAAAGGGCCCTATTGTTATAGATTCCTTTTTAGCAAGGTTAACCATTCTTCCATATGGAAATCGTAAGACCTATTTTATAGGTTGTTCCTGATGAATCCTTTGTTTATCCAAGTCTGACCCTTGCTTGAAGACCATATCAATGCTATCTCAAAGCATGTGTGTGGTACTCCGATCTTCAATAAAAACATTTGAAGCCCAATGCTAAATGATTCTCGCTCAATTATCCAAAACACCGTTGTATGGGTAATGTCATGACAATTTCTCTCCCCTACCTAGAGGGTTTTCTACATTATATCCTGTCACGGATATCATGCTCTGCTTGTCCTTGGGAAGGATATACCCTTGAAATATGTGTTTAACCACATTTTCCTTTCCATTGTTATGTTTAATATGAAGATCACCTTCTCCTTTCCATTGTTGTGTTTAACCTTTCTCGTGATCTATTTGATCTAAGCAGTAATGTTCTTCTGCTTATGTAAACACCTTGGGGTACAACCGTGTCAGTAAGACCCTGTTGCTTTTGTTGATAGCATTCCGGTAACCACTGATGGACGAGAACTTTGCCTATTGGTCCGCCTCGTTCAACGAGCAGAAAAATGGTTCTCTTCGTCCCTCACCCTTGGTACCGACATTGTTGCCAACATAACTGATAGCCTACCCTCTGACATGTCTTGCCATCATGACCGTGCAAGATGTCCACGCCCTTCTTACTTTAACCCACATGGTGGGCCCATAACCCACAGTTCCACAGGATCAAAACCTGACTCTCCAGTAAACCCTCTGTTGCCAAAGTTGTTCCTCGCGCGTGGCCTCGTAAGTAATTTATGAGCCACCTTCCGAGAGATCACCAGTTCTGCTATCAGACGCAATACTTATTCCCATTGCTTCGAACCCCTTTCACACTTTGTTTCAGGCAACGAACGATTGCCTATGCGCTTGAAACTTCTATTTTGCACCTTCTTACTTTGCTCACGATATTTTCTTAAGTTTCAATTCGAGAGTTGCTATCCGCCACCCTCCCCGATGTTATCGACCAGATAGTCGACCTTGCAGAGGTCTGTTCTCCCGGAATGCCCACTCTTTATTCTTTCGTAAGTACGATGGAGTTCCTAAAGAAAGGACGTTGACTTCATCATGATGACCTAAAGCAGAGAAATGAAGACATCAATATATTGGACCGGCCTCTTCGAGAAGAGCAAGCCAGGATGAGAAGACCCGCTAGATTCGTTACCAAACCTTCCCCCTTTCACTACCTCCTAAATCTCGGGACGAGATTTCTTGTAGTGGAGGAGAATTGTGATGCCCGGATAATTAAGCTACAGTGATCCCCCGCTAATGATGCCATGTCACCTCGGTTACTATTGATAAACTCTACATAATTCAAAACCGAAACAACTTCAAAATTTAATTAAAGGAAAACAATAAAAGTTTTCAAACATTAAAATAAAAATGTTTAATTTGTACTAAATATTACATAAATAATTATGGTGTAGAGGACACATCTTTATAAAATGCATATATATTTTAAATTGAATTAAAACAGTAGAGAAAATAAAGAAAAAGGAAAAGAATAAAAACAGAAAACCAAACTACAAAATACAAATAGAAAGAGTAGAGGCCCCTGGCCAACTGGGCTAGACGGCCCAGCTGGCCGACCCGCTGGCCCACTCGGCTGGCCCACTCGCCCTGGCCTATATGGCCTCGTACCCCAAACCCTAATCCCCCGGTTGCCCACTCCCACCCCACTCGCTCCACTCCCCCTCTGCCCCCTCCACGATCTAGATCGGATCGGGGGCGCTCGACGCCACCGCCGTCCAGAACCCCCGCTGGAGCCGCCCCACCATGCCCCCGCCGTCATCGGTGCCGCCTCCCCGTCTCTGTCTCCGTCGCTCGTCCTCATCCCCTCCTCACAGGACGCTGTCGACGCTCGCCG